>NW_013673487.1:0-26753 GCF_000517525.1 Limulus polyphemus
AGGGGGCGTGACACTAGTCACGTGACCTCGCTGACGCAACAATACATATATATATAATACATAACATATTGATTTTAATTATTCAAACGCTTTGTTTATTATTACGAGTTTAAACAGATAACACAGGCCTGTGAATTTAAACTTCATAAAAGTTGTTTTGATTTTGATAACATATTTTCCATAATTCAGCTATGAAGGTTTCAAAAATAATATATATATATATATTTCTATCACGTAAGAATCTTTTACAAATCGGGAAGAATAAAACTCTTACTCAGATCGAATTACTGTTTCTTTTACCACAATGAACATTTTTTTATTATTATGTTTGTTAACAAATATATAAACATACTGAAGAAAAGGGAAGAACACGGATGTCAAACGAATATGCATCCTCAATCGTCCTGATTTTGTTTTTGTGGGAAATCTATGTCTTTTAGTATCAAAACTAAATGTTGTAGTCTTTCTTTTATGTATTGCGTTATGACATTTTGTGAAAACTCTGTACGTGATGGAAAAAATTTGATATCATTTTCGGATTTAAATGTTTTATATTAACATGGAAAAAGTCCTCAACGTAGAGTGTAACTTAAACTAGTATACTGATAATCGATATACAAATAGTTAAACTGTAGTACATAAAGTATTAATTTTAATGATTTGTTTATTGTGGATATAGAAATGAACTATAAAGTTGACCCTGACGTTAATGCAGAAACTAACATCTTGTGAAGAACTGACGTACTAGCTTTGTATAACACAATATAGCTTGAATTTTATGATGACCAACACCTTCTGGAGGTTCACTTGCGAATCACATAACAAAGCTTTGCCGGCGCCCATAGATGATCTTATCTCCCGCCCCTAACAATATACACCGGTAACACATTAATGTTGTGAAAGTAGCACTACAGAGCGTCAAACTTGACGTATTTTAACAGTAGATCTATAGAAATACATTAATGTTGTAAAAGTAGTACTACAGAGCGTCAAACTTGACGTATTTTAACAGTAGATCTGTTGTGAAAGTAGTTCTACAGAGCATCAAAGGATAGAATCTGCTCATAGTGATAATAAATCTAGAGAAACAAATTCATACTGTGGAAGTAGTTCTACAGAGGATCAAGCTTAGTTCATCGTGATCGTTAAATCCTCGTCGTGTCTTTCCAAAGCACATATGGGTCCGGTACTTTCGAACTACGATTTTAAAACGCACAAGGGAATGAGAATGGTGACCCATTCCCCTTGGACGGGATGCCAGCCCGTCGTGACCCACAGAAAACACATTGAAGACTATCAGTTTATAGAAGAATCTGTTTAGTAGTGTTCCACCACCACGGGGGGTAGAGCTTCATTCAGTATGATCTCAAGAAGCTAACACAACACTTATTAAAACTGTCTCAGTATATTGAAGTTTAGAGACGTCTCCAAGATTTTATTTTCTAGAAAGTTGGTTCCTCGTCATGAAATTTAAATTATTCATATCTCAGTATATATGTTTAAAGTGAGAGCAACAGTTACATTTTGTTTTCAATGTTTGTTGTTATGTACAAAACTACATAATGGGTTATCTGTGTTCTTCCCACTGCAGATATCGAAACCTGATTTTTAGAGTTATAAGCCCTCACACATACGTCTAAGACACCGGGAGGCACATTAAGTTTAACAATCAATTGTATATTTACGTATTTAAGACATGATGATGGAAAAGTCTTTTACAAATATACCTGTTTGAACATACAGTTTTGGCATTTAAATATATCAGATGCTATTGACTATATTAAAGCCTTAAAATTATTAGTTATATTCTTAAACAATTTAAATGACAAAAATGTTTTAGTCCTTGAATTGTTTTCGATATAATTTTCTAGGAATTTCTAACTTTTCGTAATAAACAATTTATGAACATATTGTATTAATGAACTGGTGAAACATTATTGCTTAGCGAATTTAGAAGAGTTCAGTCAATACGTGTTCCCAGTTTTGTTTCATACATAATTCATAAGCTAACTGAACAGTTCTTAAGTTTGGAGACTATTTCGAGATATAATTAGGATTACTGTCGAACCCCCGTTTAATAACGCTGATTATCCGATTATTAATTTAAATTCTAATTTATCGTAATATCAACTGTCGCTGAGAGTCTATTAGACTAAACTCATAATAATCAATAGATATCTAATATATAACACTGCCGGATACTGTAGATTTAATAAAATAATATTTTATGTTGTTTTAAATTCACATTGGATTTCCTCACAGAAAGTAATTACATCTATTATAAATTTTGTTGTGTCTCCGCGACTTGTATTGTTCTACATTACTCTAAAACGCTATAACGTTCTTAATAATTACCTTTTGAAAACGAGATTCAATTTGAATGTTGAACTCTATGCTGATTACATTATTCACATGAATATAATATCTTGCTTAGTAGTATATGGCTCGGTGACCAATGTCTGCTCCATTAGAACCTCCTGTAGTAACAACAGTTATTTAACTTAGCTAATCAATAAATATCCCTAGATGTAATCAGAGCATCATCTGCATCCACTTTTAGATAATGTTTAATACACTAATAATTCTCAATTTTATGTAAATCTAGAAGTGTAATATTTTGAGAATGAAATATTTTATGCTTCTGAGTGCTGTATAGTGACATCATAAAACAGATACTGAAGATAGAACTGTAAATAAGGTACTTTTACCTCTAGATTTCTCCATGCAAATCTGAATAATAGTCACAATTCACTTGTAATACATCTAATAATTTTACCATTGCGATAATTAGTTAGTAAGAAGATGTTTTGAAAGCTTAGAATATTCTACACATTTCAGTACGATAATTTTTCTTTATAATTGCTTCATTAAATCGTATTTGTTAGAACGTTAAAATAATTCTTAAATGTTTTTTTTCTTTCAATTAATATTAATTCAAGAAGATATTGCGTTGTTCACTTTGAAGTTGAATTTAGAATTAATATAAATTTCCCAAGCTGTACGAATCTCTTGAAATATTATTGGAACTACGGTCGAAAATATCAGTAACAGAAAGGATATCCAAATGATGATTCAAGTTCTTTGAAACATTATGGGCTTAGTTTTCTTAGGTATATTTTCATGATATTATTTAATGTCGGTGTGCTATAAAGGGTCGGCTTCATTAATCTGCAAATTACTTTTTCTTCTTATATAGAACTTACTTTTGATCATAATCTTTTAATCATCTACAGTACGTTATACTTTTTACTTATTAGAATCGTTCACTTGACACTAGGTGACACTTAAGACAGCTTTTAAATTTTAAAATTTGAACATCTTTGGAAAATTTAAGAACAATTTTGATTAATGGATCTTCTCACACATATTTTGGTATTGACGTGATTCGAAGTTATTGTGTTTCCTTACGATATTTAATTATTTCTTATTAAGCACAAAGCTACACAATCTATGATCTACCCACCACGGGTATCGAAACCCGGTTTCTAGCAATGTAAGTACGCAGACATTCTGCTGTGCCACTGGGGGGGGGGGGCATATTTAATGGTCTATTGTACTTTGACCTTCAAATCTATATCAACTGGTCTTAAATTTTAATTGAACTATCTTGCTATTTTATTTATTGTGTTTCTGCATTCGGGATTAAGCGTGTTTATTCTTTAGTTAAATAAGTCGTCCTTAGGAATTAAATAACGTTAAATTGAATCTCATTTGTAAAGATTTAATTTTGGAAGGTATAATATTACATAACTGATATCTCTAATCCAACCTACCCTAAAACTGAAGAACGTTAAATGGATGATGAAGGATAATATGTTTCAAATTCCTGAACAAAGTGAAAAAAATATATAGAGGATAATGGATGATATGTTCCAGGGTGCTGGGCAGAGTGAAATAAAGGATGAAAGATGATATCTTCAATATTACTGAACAACGGAAGATGACGGATGATGTTTGCTAGAGTGCTGGACAAAGTAGAGGATGATATGTTCCTGAATGCTAAACACAATGTAAACAAAAATGTTAAATAAACGACGAAGAATGATATTTATTAGAGTTTTGAACAGTGTGAAAAAAGTAAAATATTATTACGGATGATACATTTTAAAGTGCTGGACAAAGAGGAAAAACGTTAACTAAAGAATGCCGGATGATATGATCCATAGTGCTTAATAATGTGAACAAAGTTAAACACAGGATGGCGAATTTTATGTTCAAAGGCACTGAACAAAGTGAAAAAAAGTTAAGTAAATGATGTCGATTGATAAAGTGCTGAACAAAATGAAATAGTTTTTTCACTTGACAAAGTGAAAATAACGTGTAGCAGAAGATAAGGGATGATATCAAATTTAAAAAATTAGGTAAAAATAATATTTCTAATTTTATAATAAAAAATTGTTTTACTTATCATATATTTTATAATTGAGATTTTGCCATTGTGTATCATTTATTAATGTAATTCCGAGAGAAAAGTATAATACATTTTAAAACAAATATTTCTGTGCAGTTCCGTAAAGACTCTTGTATAAACAACACAATTATCACTAAATAAATTATATAATACCTCTCAAACTGAATAGTCTTGTATATCCAACAATAAACCCCTCAGCAAGAAAAACATCTACAATATTTTTATATTATATACCAAGACTGTTCTCAGTTTATACACGAAGTCTCCTCATATGGTCTTCACAAACACTTGCAGTTCTCTTGTTAGTCTCTAATTGCATAGGGCATCTGATAGGGCTTCAACTTGACAGGATCCTTTGTCTTCTTCTCGATCTTGTGTTGCATGAAGTCTGTCTTGCCTAATCTATCTTTACACTGGTACAGTAAATATTGTACCTCCTTCTTCTGCTTGCCAGTCAGTTCTTCACCGATGTTGACATTTTTTATGTCTCATTTCCACCCAGTAGTTTTAGGCCTAGTATATCTTTATATTCTATAACAAAGTCACTGTCTTCAGGTTCTGCTTCTATGACTGCCGCACTTGCCATGCTATCTGTGTCTCAAAAGCTGCACCTGTTAGGTCTTCTTTCCTCTCAAAGTACCTCTACAACATATTGGTACGGTAAATCTTGGTCGTCCTGTCTACTTTAACCTTATAGTCCATTCTGTTGTGCATTTCATGCACTTCAAAAGGTCCTTTCCACTGCAGGGTGAGTTTGTTGTTGTCTGTAAGTAGCAGAACCAAGACCTTCCATCCGACATTGAAACATCGATCCTTGGCCTTCTTGTCATAGAAGTTCTTCTGACTGCCTTTGATGTGTTCAGCTTCCACCAGTATAACTGCTCTGATAGATCTGGTACAATACTCCTTTCTGGTCCTCTATCCTGTAGGATTTCTTCCCTTTAGTTTTGTGTTCCACATTACCCTTGGCACTGTTCCAAAGTTTCTGCAGTGAAGGGTCTTTCTTCTGCACTTCCTTCAATTCTTGTAGACCTACATTCGGGATTTCACCTTTCAAGACTTGAAGGAGCTTGATGTCTTGCTTGCTTATCTTTTCTTGAGCTCTAGTAGTGACTGCCGATGTTTTATCAGTCTTCTTTCTGTCTAGTTCCTCCAAACATCTACTGCCTGGTATATTTCCAATCACCAAGTCATAAATGGGTGCCTTCATACACATGGCCTTAAAGTCTCCCACATAGTATGGAGTGTCCACTTATATTCTTGCTATGGGAAACTTTCTCACTGTCCCATCAATAAGCACACACAGATGTACCTTGCCTGTAATCTGGTCATCAGATACTAGACTGATTCTCACTGCTGCACCCAGTGTCTCGTAAGACTTTAACTTTCCTGTCCCCAACATAGCCTTCCCCTTCTGGCATGTTATGATTTGTTGACGCCTCTTGATGTTTTTGTCACATGTTTCAATCACTACTAGCATTGTTGATTCATTTGCTAACTTCAGCTGACCATCAGTCTGGTCCCATTTAATCGTGTAAATAGCACTTCCTTCTTGTGGTGAATCTGATGGGTTGTCTCTATTCTGTTTCTTCTGGTAGCAGCATCCATGGTGATAGTCACTCATTTCTTGTTAGCACCATCTTTGTAGGTAGCTCCAACTGCTTTATGTTGATATTTTTGCTGTTGCTTGTTGGTGAGTGATTAACACTCCTTTGCAATGTACCCTATTTTATAACAAATATCACTCCTCTTCTCATTTCTGACTGTTGATCTCTTATCACCTTTGGGGATATTTTGTTTCAACTTTAACTGGTTACTCTTGGACTTGCTAATTATACTCACTCCATGGGCTTCCATATACTGTTCTGCCAGCTTGATCATTTCGTCCACGTCTTTTGGTGTTCTCTTCTTTAAGAACAGTGACATGTCAGTGGAGCACATGATCACGAACTGTTTACATATTGGTAGATCTGTCAGTCCCTCAAAATTATTTTCACATTTGGCCATGTCAGTCCATCTTGTGAAGTATTGCTGGAGACTTGCCACAAGCTGAAATAGTTTCTCCAGTGTCAGGTTTGACTTCCCTGAACTCCCCATGAGAAACTTACTAAGTAAGTTCATAGTGTTTCAGCAAGGCCACTTTTAATTTGTCATAATCCATGGCATCTTCTGACATCATGCCAGCATATACATATAGTCCTTTTCCTGTGAGAAATGAGCTGAGACAGATTGCTTAGTCACATTTGTCCCAGTTCTGACTTTAGGCAAATCTTTCTTATCCCTCCAGGAAAGCATCCATGTTATCTTTCTGTTCATCAAATTTGGGCAGCTTAGGTCGACTGTCATTCTTGGGTCCTTCTTTCTGTTGGGTGAGCTTGGCAATCTCAATTTGTGCTCTTTTCTCTCTATTTTCAGTCGTTCCTCACTCTCTTTTTCTTCTTTTGCAGTTTGTACTCTTATTCTCTCTCTTTCCAGTCTCTCCTGCCTCTCATTCTCTTCTTTCTCAATTTGTGCTTTTATTATTTGTCTATTTCCTTTTCTTCTTTTAGTCTTTCTCCCTCTCTTCTCTGTTGACACTCTTCTCTCTCTTGTTGTTGTTAGATCACCATCTTTATGCCCAAGTTGTTCACCTCTTTTGACCCATTTATCAAGATCAGATGACATGGTTAAATGTGTGGTTGTAAACTCTTCAATATTTTCGCCACCACTACAGCTGTCTGTATATAGGTCTACTTCTTCTGTCATTCACATCTTCTTCTATTGCAGCTTACCACTGTATAATCTTGGCTACTTCACCAATGTCAGGTGTTTATGTACATGGATGGATGCACGGTCAGGATTCTTTATAGTGAGTGCCTTTGACTTGTTGGCGATAAATTTCAACAATAAACAGACAGCAAAGAAACTACTTGTTGAAAAAAAATATTCAAAACAAATCAAAGGTATATACAAATGTTTGTTACACAGTTAATCACCTCATTTGTATCCAGAGCTTTAAATAATTGTTTCTTTTTGTCAAGAGTCCACACAGACTGGCTTGGTTACTTTAGAACCAAATTGAGAGGTCAAATTATTTCCTCTCTCCTCTGTTATTACAATACACAGTCGTAGAATAATTACTTTAAGAGACACAAAGATTTATTTAAAGCAATGTTTTAGAAGTATTTGTTTCATTTGAAAAGGCTGCTTTTCTACTGGTAAAATTTTATACATGCTTAGTTGTGGTTGTGTCTAAGTCTAAGCATATATATTTGCCCATTGCTATGCATTATATACAGAAACTATAAATGCTCACTATATTCTCAAACAAATCTCCATGGCAATCTCCAACTGCAGCTTAACATTTTACATCTCAAATAATGGGATCAAACAGTCAATAGCTACAATAAATCATCATGAACCACATCAGCTAATTACTAGCTATGTTTATTATCATTACAATGTAAAAGTTAGCTACCATATATGTAATCCTTTGCCCATAGTTGAGCATGAAAATGCTAGCAAACAATATAAAAAATTGGGAATTTAAAAACCTGCAAATAAGGATCAAAAAAAGTAAGGAAACAAGGCTGGAGATACTGTAGACATTATGTACTCAAACTACAAATCCCTATTTTGGCTCCATGCTGTTACATAGAATTACATTTGATGGAGTCAAAAATAGGGATTTGTAGTTTGAGTACATAATGTCCACAGTATCTCCAATCTTGTTTCCTTACGTTTGTTATAATCCCTATTTGTAGGTTTTTAAATTCCCAATTTTGTATTTATTTTGTAAACCATAAAATCCACTAAATACTCACATCGACAGAATCTAATCATTTTATGGCTTCAAGTATACAAAGAGGTTCAGTAAAATCAGAATAAGTTCCCAATGATTTAAGTAATCAAACTGTCAGTTTTAGCATTTACAGAAATGCCAAACATTTGGTAGAAAACACTCACTGGGTAACATCAATCACCCATTCCAGTACTTCAATCATTTACAGTAAATATATTTTACATGTAAAACAGATTTTCTTACAATAAAGAAGTTCAAAACAGCTAATCATTAATCTATCCTAATCCCAAAAGCTTGATATTATCACACCTATCGTATCCTTGGAACGTAAGGAAAGTTATGACATACATGATAAGGCTCATAAATGTCATCTATATAGTATTTAGGTTTCTTCCAATATTTTGTTACCATTTTGTCTAACATAATTGATTGTGTCTTATTGCAAAAAACATGCTGTCTAATCCTGTACTTCCTTCTTGGGGATTTCTTGTAAAGTTTCCTGTTTTTTCCAGCTCGTGTTCGTATCCACACTCCACTCTGCAGGCGGTAAAAACGTTTCACAACTGCTTTCACTGTCTTCCTCTTACCTTTTCTTAGTGAAAATTTTATCAAAGACCTGGAAAACTGGAGTAAAGCTGGACAGAGAGAAGACTGCAATATTGTTGTTTTTCCATATAATGTTGTCCTGTTGTCATAAAGTAAACAGTTAAAAAAAAAACAGTGACTGATTTATTTAAAATTAAAAAATTATATTTCTTAAAACATTGAAAACCATCAACTAGTTCTAAACACTTCTACCAGAGATTTCAGTGACATCTATACAACTTTAAAATGGACAAACAACAAGTAACTACATCATAATGTATTATATAAAAGTTGAAAACACTGGGATGATAAAATAAAACTTGATTACAAATAAAAAATTAAGATACTTACAGCTGCATATTTTATTTAATTTCAACCAACAATGGTAAATTACTTGTATCCTATTCTTTCTGGGTTACTTTCAATAACAGTATTGGTTATTATATCTACTATAAATAGTTTTAATTATTATTATAAACATTATTTCACAATGTTAGCTTGTTTTATGAATTTAGGACTAAGCTAAATCTACTAAGTTGGTTTAACTCAGAATAGCCACGAGTGGTAGTTCTTACTTGGACATCAGCCTAAACAAGTGAGACTTTTACCACAGTGCAGACACATAGTGTTAGTTATAATATATATCTATTTTAATGTTTTACAACAAAGGTATTCAAGTGATGAACCAATGCAGTCAAATTATAAATAATATTGTTTGAACATTATAGTTAATTGGCCAAGCTCATTACTAGGTGTGTGTGTGTGTATAACTGCCTAACTGGGATAACAGTGAGTAATTATGTGCTATATATCAACGTATGTGACAGCAATTGTTTGTATTAATAACATACAGACAACAAGGGACCATTTGGTCCTTCATGGATGTCCTTGCATACCCCACCTTTAAGGATAGTAAAATTTGAACATAACCTTTACTTTCCAGGCATTCATTGATTCCCCTCTGAAAACTCCTGTAAAATACTGGCCTTCACTTCTGCTAACATTTCTCAAAAGTTAGTCACCCTGTTAAAAACTAAAATTGTCTTAACAGAAGTATAGCCTGAGCCCTGAAATTTCTCTCTTTCTTTCCTGAAGCAATTCTGTGGTGTGAACTCCTTGACTAGGCCAGATACTTCTGTGCTTTCTGTGGAGTAAGCTTCCTTTTTAACTGAGCAAACAGCTATTGCTCTGAAAGATTAATATCCTCTCTACTTAGCTCTAATAAATTTTCTCTTTCTCAAATCTTTTATCTCTGTCATCCTCTTTAATAAGATGTAAGTGTCTAATATGTTAGTCTGGTGTTTTTCTGATGCCATCTATATCACATTTCTCTTATTTTTCCTGAACAGCAAGTACAATTCCTTTTGTGCTATTATCAGAGGCAGGGGTTTCAGATGATCTACTTTATCTCAAAGGAGATAACCAATGAAATTCTCCATCTAGTGAAATTATTTCTATGTTTGATGATGTGGTTGTCTCAATGCCACCATCAGATGTAGGTCTACTTCTGAAGCTCTGAACCAGAATGTGAATTTGGGAGTGATAATGTATTATCAATTGCAGGTTTTCAGCAACTTGAAAAGAATTCCGCCAAATCCTCAAAATTCCAATTAAAAATATTCACATATATGTTTTCTCGATCACTGATAATGCTTTGAAACCAAGAGGAAACTCTGTAAACAAAATAAACAAATAGTTTTTCCACATTATAATGGTGCACTATTGAATTTTAATTTTTGTCTGACAAATACCTATCTGTATTGGTTTAAAATTCATGTAATATTTTTCACTAACTATTCTTTTGCTTCTCTCAATATTATATCCAATTTCAATTACATTTCTTTTACATTTTAGTTGCTCTTTTTATACTATATTGGAGCTTAAATTAGTAGCATATTGTCAGAATTTAAAATAAAAAATATATAACTTTCCTTTTTGCCAAATGTCAAATAGAAAAGCTTTTATTTATATTTCTTAATAATATAAATATATACTATGTTGTTGTTGGGCTCAGGATTATTCTACAGTAGGTGTTTGTGACTTGTTAGCGATAAACTCAATGATGAATAAATGGCATGCACTTCACATGTTCTTAAAATAATGTATATGCAGAACAAGTTAACCTATGTACAATAAATTCTTCAACACTATAGGTGTTATGGACATATCATAAATACTATATATGTAGTTCTCTCCTTCTTGTCAAATATCCACTTAGGCCAATTCAATTACTTTAGAATTTCAGTTGACAAGCCAAACTATCTTCTCTATTTCTATCACACTAGTAGTCTCTGTAATTCACTTATAATTGTGGTGCAAGTTACCATAATCATTTGGTCTTCTTTCTTTTTAAGATTCTCTGTTCCTTTTGTCAAAGTGTACCCAAGCTGATTCAGTTACTTTAGAACCACATTGACAGAATAAAATTATTTTTCATATGTTCTTTTCTACTGTTAGTTTCACTCTAATGTATTAAACGTTAGGCCTATCACTTATACAGAAGTTAACTTCACACCAACTATATTCCCTTTTGCTATTACTGTCTGTTGTTCCTGCTCATCTCACACTATATATATATTTATCACTTAATCGTCTGTCTACCTTCTATATTCTCAACGTCAATGAATTATTAACAAACTTCCTACAATTGTCTGCTTTTAAACTTCTATTATAACAAAAACTAAACAATAATAAAATATTCACTCACAAAAATAAATTAATCACTAATATCTTAACCAAACAGTCTTTTATATCATAACACATATGCTGACATTGAAATTTAATTTGTTCCTGTTCTAAAATACATTTGCACTGATCTTCTTGAAACATTTCTTGTGGAAAATAATTTTAATATTATTTTGTCAATTTGTTTAGTTATGCAAAATACTTTCTTTTATTGCATTTTTTGTTGATGTCTCACCTTGCAGTTCTCAGCAATATGCTCTAGTCTTTTAAATCAAAACTGAAACTTTCCAAGCTATGTTTCTGTATAAAATGAATTATCAGGTCAATACTGGTCAAGTTTCTGAGCCACTAGAATCTTTTTATATTACACGTAATTCAAGTTATTTAAGAAGTGGGCCAAACTTTTCATCACAAGTATAAATTTTCTGTTATGAAACTCAAAGTTTTGAATGTCGTTTTTTTTGGGAGGAGGGGAGTATCTGTTCTGTAACTGCAATAATATAGTTTTTGTACAAGAATCTCACTATATATTCATAACTCATTAGCATAGTTACCAATACCATGATAAAACATACTTGGGCAAGGTGTTTCATGATTAAAGAAATATATAAACTTTCACAGAACCTACACCTTCAAAAATTATGATAAGCATAATCTATTATAATTTTGGATAAAGAAAGGTATGACTTTAGTTACTCAACAGTGAGTGTTAGTCATACTTTATAAATATGATGTTGAAAGTGAAATGGTATCCTTGGAGCTATTTTATCATTAACGGTGCTAAATGTGATTGGCCTTTATTATGCCTGACACCACAGTTATAATTGCAATAATCTTTGCTGAAGATAATCTTAGAGTAAACATCAAGAATTTATATTTGTGATTCATCAAAATTTTAACAAGTTACCTGGAAAAGGTTTTTACCAAAGTAAAATTATTTAATTAATTATTATTTAGTTTTAGCCACTGGGACATCTTTAAAAAAATCTTTCATTAATGCTGAGATATGGCAAGTAGCCATGGCATGAAAGTTAACATTAAGGACAAGCAACTATTGAAATTTATACACATCCAAACAAGATGGTGTTAAAACAGACCAAAAGCATAAAAATATGATACTGAGTGTAACAATGTGGTGAGACTTATAAAATGGTGTTAACACAATAAACCTTCTGTATATATGTAGACTTAAACTACCATTTTATAAAGTCACAAAAATTTAGTCAGTTCCACTTCAACTGATCATGGGGTGTACTGAGTCTCATACCTATCACCTATCCAAACATTGTGCACCAATACAAACCATTTGTTGGTGGGTAACAAATTTACAACTGATATAAAGTTATAGTGGAACAGAATGTATCACAACTACATTTTGACATTATTTAGTGTTCAAAGGTTATGTGATGTCATTGAAAACCGAAACATTTTCCAACACTGAAAATGTATTTCTGATAGATACTTACCTCTCTTCTCACATAATAGCTTTCCTTGATTTGTGCTGCCCTCTATATATGTGCAATATTTGTTTGCCACTAGTTTTGAGGCTCCCACCTAACATCCCATGTTTACACATGGCATAGCTGCATTGTAGCATGCAACAACCCTCCTAGCAGTGGTGGAAAATGTTAATTTTTGATATGATACCTTATCTCCACTTACATAATAGATAGAATCACACACTGAAATGGTGAAGGGACTGGTACAAAAGTTACTTAGATGAGCACTCTTCAGAAGGCAAATGAAGAGAACCCATGGAGTGTAATACCCTAATATATAGGGTCACACTTGTGGGAGATGACAGCATATTTGTACCAGGTATACTCTTTGCTCACTGTAAAAGATACATCACTAATCCAGGCAAAAAAATAAGCAAGTCCAATCAGTAACTAAATATGCTAGAGGGTGTAGAGTGGCTAGAGCACAGCATCGAGTATGTGTCTTTTGGTCTACTATAGGAGAAGAGTCCCAACCATCTTCACCTCAAGACCAGAAAGCAGAAGGGAAAAGCAACTTCTATTCAGATAACCCAGGCAGGGTACACTTGTGCAGACCCAGTGCACAACCCACACTAGGCTACCAGACATCCAGGCAATGGTAGGAAGGGTCAACTATGATCCAAAACTAGGCAGTGGCAGGAAATTTTCATCCAGTCCATGGTAGGAGGAGGATCCCTACCAACCACATTTGTGAAGACATATTTTGGCTGGTCCTACAACACCAGACTACCCAGGAACTGACCTCCAGGTGGCAGTAGGATGGGGGAAAGCCAACTGAAGGGGTGAACTGCATATGGTGGATCTGTCCAGTCCAAAATCAGGCAGCATTGGGTATTTGTCCTCTGTTCTGTGGTAGGAGGAAAGTACTCATCATCTACACTAACAGAACACCACTGCTCTACTCTCAACTGAATGGAAGTAGTCACACTCAGAAGGAAGCTTCCATGGTCCACCACCTCAGCAGCTAGGAACTGGTAAGTGGCAATTCTCCTGTACTGTACTAGAAAAGGGGAACAATGCAGTTGGGAGTCCACAAAAACAATATTCTGGAAAACAGGCTGGTTCCAGTTTATTCAACTAGGACCAGAGAGATGGACAACAATCCCAACACTGCTTTACTCATGACAGTCCAAGATTTGGTACAGTCTGGAACAGACCTTACTTATGAAGCAATATACCATGAGAAACCCTCGAGCAGTCTTTTGGAACACCCCATCTTATCAGTGAGTGTTACAGGCCTTTAAAAGTCACATGATGCAGATTTAAAGTTATACCCTGACAGGCATCACTCACCATTGAGTGGGATTAAGAGATGTAAAAATAGGCCATTGTAGAGGTAACATATATAAAAAGGGAACTTACCATGCAGAGCCAGTAAGAAGGATGTAAAACGGAGACAGGAGGAAGTTGTTATCTGGAAGAAGAAAAGATGGCCACAAGATGAAGAAAATGTGCAGCAAAAGAAAGTGAGGTAGCACACACCAGCCCACAGAAACTCCTCCAATGGATGATGAAAGTGAAAAGCCAGAGAGAGAGAGACTATGGTGTTGGATTTGGTGGGAGAAGAATTGAAAGAGTCGATGTGAACCTACATTCAAAGAAGCATAGGCTAAATGTACCATAGGTTGCTGTAGCCATCTTTTAGGAACAATAGGAGAAATATCTTTGGGTGATAAGAAATTCCAAAGAATAAACAAATGGGAGTGAATCATGAAAAGAAGCAAAGTGGGCCAAAGAACAAAGAACCACATGGATGGGACAGAGAAAACAATCTGGAACAGAATAATAATAACATTGAGAAATGGAATGAAAAAAAATACAGGAAGCAGCAATGGCATATTCATCATATCTCCTACAGCCACAGGCCAAAAGTAAGGAGGAGGACCTAAGCCAAAAATGGTACAGAGAACAAGAGGCTAAAAGGTATGGGTGTGGAAAACAGTATTCATGTCCAAATCAGGAAAGACTATATGAAGAAGAAGATGAAGGTGGCAAAAAGAATAGAAAAAACAGGAGAAGAGAATGCATAAGGATAATAAAAACTAAAAGTGTTAGGTAGGGCGGCCCAGTAACCAGCCCTGGTTCAAAAGGATAAGCCTTGTTTGAATAGCCAACAAAACAATTTAGAAAGATGGAGGATAGAAAGAAGGGAACGGAATAAAACTTGATGCAAAGAAAAAACTACAGAATTTGAGTCCTTATTGTGGATATAAAAGGAGGAGGGAAGAATGAGCTGAACAAGAAAGAAAGAAGGCTACATGTAAAGAGAGCCTGAAACATCTTGCAAGGAACCAGACAAAACCCACACACATAAACTCAGAGTGATGACCTTGATGAATGGGAGAGAGGGGAATGACAGAAGGGGAGCAGGAGAAGGTGCAATAGAGGAAACCATGGCTGAGCCAGTACAGAATTATCAGGAGGACTCAACATAGAGCATCCAGAATTAGGGAAAACATGAGGGAAAAGACAAGTTGAAGTGCAAGCATGGAGAAAAAAAAGTTGTACCAGTCCTGACATGGAATGCAACCCCAGCTAAAGCTGAGGGAAGAGAAACAGTGGACCAGAAAATTAGAAGTAGGGTGTTGAGAAGAGTGGCAAAAACATCTAGAAGAATGTCCAGATGAGAACACGGGCACTTGAACACCAGAGGAATGAGAGACCAATCCACAGGTAGTATCTTGCCAGGCCTCGAGATGATCTATGACATTACTTTGGGTGCCCAGAATAAAACAAGCTAGTAGACGTACTTTTAGAGAATGGGCTTAAAAAAAAAGAGGTTGATTGAAACAGGGAGAGCAAAATGAGGTGTCCCCTAGTGATTGATAAAGGAGACAACTACATTGGTCCAGTGAAATTAAATCATTCTTTTAGCCAATAATATTGCTTAAAAAGGAAATACAAAAAAAAATCCACAATGGGTCAATTTTGTCTGACCAACATGAGCTGAGCACATCCAGTTTGCAGATACAGGCAGTGTTAAAATAAAAAAAATGTAGTACCCGCATACTTAAAAGATAACCAGACTGGTTTTCCACCATTTCATACATCCAAGGTACAAGTGTTCTGCAAGTTTATCTTTTTAACTTTGAAGTTATAAATTTCCCATTTCCAATACAAACTTATGTTATAATATTTACAACAGTTTATTAGATACAATAGACTACAATCGTTCTACAGTACGAGATTTCATAGAAAGAGCTCATAAACTCATTAGCATTTTTTACAAACAAAGGTTATGCTTTGACAGATTTTTTTAGGCAGAGTATTCATGATTAATAAACTGGAATGGACAACAACTGCCTGTTGTAAAAACAAGAGTGTAGAGAACAACGTTTTTAAAGTCTTCTGTCTTCAGGTCAGTGTGTGTAAGATGTTGCGGGTCTTTATAGTAGCCTGGTGGATTGAGGAAAATGTGTTGTGCTTGGTTGATCCCTGGTTCTGATTGGTGAAAAGACTGCATGAGGTTTCGACTAATGGTAACCATAGATTGTTAACCTCTAATCCTGAATCTCTGTTTAGTAAAGGCTTTATTGCATTAATGTAGAAAAATTCTTTAATTTTTCTTGTTGTCCAAAATTTGTGTGTCAATGATTCTAGTTTTATCCAAGTTTATTTTGTGTCCAGTTGACACAGTATGTTCTGCAATGGCTGAATTAAAATTTTATGTGAGTCTTGTGCTGTCTTTGTACCTCAAAGGTTTAAGTAACTTGTATACAATTATGCCAAAATTCTTTTCTACAGTCATTATACATGCAATTGAAATTATGATAAACCAAGTATTTGTCCATCTGACCTCAATACAGCTAAAAATACTAGAATTCAATGACATCACCAAATTTAACTAATTTATATACTAACTATGTCTCTATAAATATCATTAATGTAAATGGGAAAGACCCAAGCACTAACCTTTTAAGTATTCCACTAGTATAACAAATGACAGATTATTAATAACAATCTTTTCCTTTCTCTCAATAAACAATCCCACAATCAAATTAACTATTCTTTCCCCAACCCTTACTAATTTGAACTTTTTGTCTAATGTTTTGTGTGACTCTTTATCAATCATCCAGATAACATGAAGCATCCATGAAAAAAGTTAACAGATTAATAAAGCAAGATTTCCCTTTAGTGAATCCAAGTTGGCTTTGTATTATAATATCATATTTCACTAAATTATTTTGTAAAGCTTCTTTTCTCAGACTCTCTGGAATTTTTCCCACTTCAAGAGTAAGACTAACTGCTCTATAAATTTCTGGGTTACTCTCACCATCCCCTTTAAAAATAAGAGTAACATTATCAATTTTACAATCCTTAGGCACCTGCCCACTGTCTACAAAAAAATAAAAAGACAGACTCAGAAATCTAATAACTGACCACCTTTAAAAGCCTGGGGAATGTCTGATCCTTGTACTTTATTTTAATCAATCCATCTTCCTACTTACCACCAAGGGCTTAATATAAATCTACAAGATTCAGGTCAATTCCAATATTTCCAGTAGAAATCTCAGGGTTAGGAATGTTACTAATATATTGTCTTGTATAAAAAGAAGAAAACACTTAGAAGCTCAGCCATTTCACAGTCATCAACAAAACCCTTGCCATCACACATCCCCTAAGAGACTACATTTTAACATTTTCTTACCTTTAATGTATTGAGCTAGTTGTTTCTCATAATAATTTTTTGATCTCCTATTTTATTTTCTAACTAAATTCGTAGCCTTTCTATTGTTCATTAAATATTCCAATTTATTTATCAACATAATCTTCTTAAATGTCTGAGTTTATTCCCAATTTTCTTCTTCTGTCTTGCTTTCTTAATCTATTTTCTTCATATAAAAGCACAATCTTCCCTAAAGTTATCTTTAACATGCTCAAGTAAGCAAGTTCTGCCTAATCCTGATGAATTTCCTTTATTATACCATTTGGCAGGTTTTCTTTGTTATTCAGTATTAAATAATACAAAGTCCAGTTCTACTACAATTTCTAGAAACTCACGAAGAAATAGGCCTAACTCAGAAATAAAACTAAACAGTCACTTGTTAAAATTCCTCTTATATCCATGATGCAAACTGAACACTGGCTGATTAACAGACTCAATATCTGACAAACTAACTAATCAACACCACTTCTGGTATTTTTATATTGCTACCATGTTTCTCCCCAAGTTTCTGGAAAATTCTAGAGGTTATATTAAATCTAGACATTGAGGAACTTTCTAGGAGTTATGCAAAAACTCTCTTCAGCAAACAATACAAAATTAAAACAGTTCACAACAATACATTTTTGTTACTGTGACAATACAAACACTTCTAATGTCACACTTTTTAGATTTTCCTACCACTAATAATACTAATACAAAAAATCTCTGTTACTAAAACAACATGTAATTTTTTTCACATTTAATTATGAATAACCGAGTTAAATTGAACCTACCATTGGTTGTTAATAATAGGCAATACACTGTTAGGCTGTTTCCCAAGATGAGTGACTAACTTTTGTGTCTCAACACCAGATGATAATGAACCTGTGAAAAATGAACTGAGCAGTCTACCTCTGATGTTAATTTGTTCTCTTGGAGCTATAGAACAGCAATTCACCTGTAATCCAGTTCGAAATGCTGATAAGAAAACTCTTCTCCACATCCCTGTAAAGTAAAAAATATAAAAATCTTAGTGCATACCTACTGTCATGTTCTTCACTGAAGGAAGAAAGAGTTTGAAAGGGGAGGTGGGAAGGACTGATTGAACTGTTGCATCCATAAATCCAAATGACATGTAAAAAAGTCCATACAGGCAGTACAACTAGAGGATTCAAGTTCAAGACTATTTCACACTATTTCATAAAAAAGTGTTGCTTTTCTACTGAAATGGTTAGTCTTATAATCCTTATCATAATTGTTGAAAAGGGTGAAAAAGGAGGGCCACTAGGATGATACCTGGGAAGGAAAGGCTTTCACATGATGACAGGCGAAGATCCCTGAAATTGTTTTATTTTGAAAAAAAGAAAGAATTAGAAGGCTCTGATTGAGGTTTTCTACACGTGTATTATTCAGAAAGTTGACAGTATGACTGCATAATCTCTTCTTGCATTTAATCATGAGAATGGCAGAAAAGGGGGCACAGAATAGGGCAGGATAGGAGTCATCTTCAGCTTACACAGTTTTACTTCTCTAAGAGTGTGATTAGTCTTTGTAATGGGTTGCTTTTAGACACAGAGGATGGGGGAAATTTAAGGGAAGGCTCAATAAATATTTAAATGATCAGGGTTAGATTTGAATTGTTTTTTTGTTGTTTTTTTTGGGACGAGCCAGCCTTGATGGATCAACAGGCTCCTTGCTGACCTTTAAATGTTATGTTAATAAATTGACTTCAGACTTCATAGAAGCTGACCAAATTAAGGAGTTTAAAAGGAAATTAAGACAAACATTTTAAAGATCAAGATGAAGTAGAGTAAAATTGGTTTCTGTAGGTAGTTTGAAATAATGTTTTTGCTGTGTCTTTTATTACTCCTTCAAGGCTATCCTCATTCACACATTCTTAGCAAAAGAACAATTTAAACCCACCCTTTACTTTTAAATAAATCATTGATTCCCCTCTCAAACTCCAGTAAAGTGCTGGCCTCCACTATTGCCAACAGCAACTCATTCATCCTGTTATAAAAAATAAAACTGTTTTAACAGGAGCCTCACTATATTTTTCCAAATGGTAAAATTGTGCCCTCTTATCCTATCATATTCTAAGTATAACACAAAAAAACCTTTATTCTATACATCTTCCAGATAATATTGTAAACTTTGGTAAAATAACCTCTATTTTTTTTCTTCTTAGAAGACAAGTTAAGAGATGTTAACTTTTAAAATAATGCTTCTATCACTGGAAGCATCCTAGCAGCCCTTGTCTGAACCCTTTCAATATGTCAATCATCTTTTTTAGATAAGAACAAAACTGTACATGTGTACAATGTTCCAAGTGAGGACTAACTAGTGATTTGTATTAAGAGATAATTAAGTCTTTCGACCTGTAATCAATGTCTACAAATACACCTTGAGTGACTTAGCCACCTATGTCAAGATCCTTTCCTTCAGTCACTCTACTGAATTGGTTTCCATCTATATTAAATGTGTGATCCAAATTATGATAATCCAAATACATTATCTTGCACTAACTATAATCAAAGGTTATTTATCATTCTGTAATCCCTCAACATTCTTAATACAACTCAAAATACCCAAGAGTTTAATGACATTAACAAACTAATTATGCCACTATCAATAACATTAATGTAAATAAGAGAGCAAAGACTCCAGCATTAACTAATGATGTACTCCACTATTAATAAGGCTCCATTATGATCGGACCCTGTTAACAACAACCTTCAAATATCTCACACTCTAGAATCCAAGTAACTAGTCTTTTCTTTACCCCAGTGTGGTTTTCCTAGTTAACTTTTGTGTGGTACCCTATAAAAAGCTTTTTTTTCAAAATCTAAAAACCCCAAGTCCACACCCTTTCCATGGTCCAAATAACAAGTAATGTTTTCAAAAAATTAAAATATTGTAATTTACCTGAATCATGTATATATTATAGTGATCCTTAATATGTAATTTTGATGTATGAAAGAATCATGAATTTTTCCCTTCCATGAGTAATTTAGAATATACCTTTGGTCAAATATATCCACATAATTTTAGTAATTTCCCAAGCAGTTCCTGCTCTAAGTAAATCACATTCTTATTAAATGGATTTTTAATGGTTGTAATCCTTTTACTCAAGTAAAGTTGTATATTCCAACAGCTAGAAATTCATATCAGCCCTGTGTCCAAGACCCCTGGAGTTTCATACTTGATATGAATTAGGGGTTTTCATCACTATAAATGTTGTTTCAAATAGTCAGTGATGTGTGCAGCAGTGAATTATGGTAAACTGAACTTTTAAACTTTTGTCTGAATTTCTATAGTAAGTAAATAATTTGCTTTGTCCAGTGCAGATGTTTTAGAGAAAGACTACTATTTCCAACTCCAGCAGTAGAGCTGAGTGATTAGTGGTATTTGCTAATTAATTAATTGATGGCCCCACTAATCAATTAATACAGTGTTCCTCAAATCATGGTGTGTACAAACAAACAAACAAACAAAAAGCAGGTGTTCTATTAGTTTCCAACCCTCTATTCAGCAGTCCATCACAACAAAAATGATACAAAAGAAAATGGATGGTAGTGAGTGTGACCAAAAAATTGCTATCCTTCTAGTCAGCAGTTCAAAAAAAAAAAAAAACAGAAAAAAGAGAGATGTTGGTGGCAGTTGCTACCAGCCAGTTGCTTTCTCTCTAATCAGCAGTTTGATATTAATGACAGTGGCAGATAGCCTAGAAGCTTTGTGACAACAAAGACAGGGTGAGCAAGTTTGATGGCAATATTTCAATTATTCAGATAATTGGAATGACCTAAATTAGTAATAATCAAAAACCCTAATTCTCATTAGTTGATTATTTTCATGACAACCAATTTACTCATTATTTTGGTTAATTGACTATTGAAATAAGTAAAAACTAATATTGATTAATTGATTACTTTTATTGTGACAATATAATCAGAATTTCAATTAATTGATTGTTGGAATAATCAAAAACATAACGTTTGGAAAAATTAACTTCAATTAATGTATTTAATCATAATTTCAATTACTCAGTTTATGTGACACTAATTCATGTAACATCTACTCACAGGTAATCAATTAAATAACCTAGCTCTTTCTAGTATTATAATAGTCCAAATCACTGTAACAAACCATGCAATTAAACACCAATCATAAATCTCAGACACCATTTTATAGTTTTAGTAAATTATCTATTCACATTTTTCACCAATTTACACTTTTGTACAAAGTATATACAATTTCCCAAATGGTCACATTATTCAGAAGTCATATTTTATGGAAAAGATTCAGAGGAAAGCTAGTAGGAGGATTCCAGAGATAGAAGAGCTATCTTACATGAATAGGTTAAGATCTCACATTTTCTCTTGAGAAAAGGAGGATAAGAGGGTGATGTTATTTAAGTTTAAAATAGTATCAATGTGATCTATAAGATTAATCATCTCTTCATGTTAAACTGACTAACCTTAGATCTTACATACAAATTTTTACTATAATTCTGAATTTAATGAATTGATGGAATTTAGTAAATATTGCAAGTGTTTTACACACATAAAAATATATTTTTTAATAAAGTATTTTACCAAAGATGTGTTTGTAAATTTTAAAAGCCTTTAATAAATCAATCTGAGTGAATGGTTATTTTTTGCTAAGAATAAAAATACTTCTTTTCATTTTACAGTTTTTATATTTCATTTGTATAACCTCTGGAACCCCCTAAACGAATAGTGAATGTTTTTGGTAAAATTTTGTATATTTATATATATTTATACATATATATGTTTATACCTTAACACTAACAGCATACTTGATTTTCAAGTCTGTAAAGAAACATTAATGTACAGTTGAAAAATAGGGAATAATTTGTGTAATACGATTCTGTTGTTTAAACTGACTGAGATATTGCTCAAAAAGTTCCAAGTCACTTTTCTTCAAAATTTCAACTCAACTATTACCTTTTTTTCTTTTATGGTTTTACTGCAGTACTTTGTACCCACTGGGGCAGTAATTCTCATGTCAACAAAGCAGTAAACCACAGTGGAAACCATAGCTTTCCTGGCAAGTGTAACACAAACAGAACGTGAGTATACACTATACCTCGAGACACATTCAATGCTTGCAAAACTTTAAACGTTTTACTACAGTTTTGTTAGGCTAAGCTCAGAAGTTTTTGATTTTTACATTTTAGTTACTTTTGTTAAAAATATACAAGTAATAATAAAAATTAAACAAAAAGAAGAATTTGGAGTAGTACTCACTTCACAACCAAACTGCTTTGCACTTATGTTTGCGCTGGAGCTGTCCCCTAGGACTCGTTAAGTCTCACAAATTTGGGTGTCCAATAAATAATTGATGTAGCTTTCAAATCTGGATTTTAGAACATAAAAAATATATCAGTCACTAGAGAAGAATGTCTCAAAATTGCTACAGCTTATACAAATTTTTAAAAAAGCTATATATGGATTAATAAAATTCCTTTAGCCATTCAGTGCACCACAACAATGATCACACAATAAGACAGTTCTATCATGTAAACACTCTGTCACCAAATTCAAAAAGATGATTGTAAGTTTTATACAGAGGTGAACCTGCTCTTTCTATTGATTACAAACATGTCCATCAACCATGTAAGTTTATTTAGCACACAATCTCAAAAATTAGGCATAGAAGGGTTTCTCTGGTGGTTTATAAAGATTTATTGATATCTCCTCAGCAAGTCAAGAATATAGGAGATTCAAATTCTAGATTCTTGCATTAAATTATGTGAAGTTTGCATTTCTGTTTGGTTGAGAACTGAAGCTGCCTATTTCTGATGTCATAAAATTCTAATGTGGAAAATCAAAACCCAGATGTGTCACATGACACATAAAAATGAACACTGAGAATGTTTTCTATTTGTACATAGGATATATTAACACTTAACATCTATAAGAACAGGGCCATGAAGAAGTGTCAAGAGCCACGTTAACACCAAACATAAAAAAATCATAACATATGGACAACAAATTTGAAGATTTGAGCAGTTGGTAGAGAAAAACAAGTTTGATGAATAACAATTATCACATTAACTCAGTGCTTGTTAAGAAAAATTGGGAAGTTTAAAGTATGATAATACTCGTAGACCAAGCAATATTTCCCAAGAGTTTTGAAGGAGGTTAAAGATTGGGTATGTCAGCCACCTGTTTTTTAGTTTTTTTTAAAGCATTTGAAGAGATAGAAGGTGTCAAAAGACTGGAAGATGGCTGTTGTTACTTCCTTTTTGAGAGGTAGGAAACATTTTGGAAATTCTTATAAAAAGATGCTTTACAGTCATTTAACAAAGTTTAAAATATTGTTGGATAGTCAGTTTGGTTTCACAAGGAAATTATATTGCCTTACTAATCTTATTATGTCCCTTGAAGAGGTTACTGTTTATGTAGGTGAGGGAAAAAGACATGGATTTGGTGTATCTGGATTTTCAGAAAGCATTTGACAAGGTGCCACATAAAGGGCTTGTTACAAAATTATTTCTATAGGTGTGGATAATATGTTGGCTTATTGGATAGAAATATAGCTAGAAGAAAGTAGAAGGTTGTTATAAATGAAGTTCAGTAAAACAGGATTAATTTATAAGTGGGTTAACGCAGGGCTTAGAGTTAAGACTATTGGTCTTTTTGATTTACATCAATGACATAGATAAAGGAATGATCAATATGGTAGTTAAACTTGCTTATTACAGTAATTAAGATCTTGGTTGTTGCTGGCTGTGAGAGGGGATGCTGTTGCTTTACAAAAATATTTGGATTATTCAGTGAGTTGAGCAAATAAAAGCTAGATGGCTTTTAATTACAATAAATGCAAGGTCATATATGCAAGTTATCATAATTTGAATTATTAGTGTAATTCTTATGGGAATAACCATAACATTGTTATGAAAGAAGAGGTTCTTAATCCATCAAAGCAGTGTGTTGTTTCTAGTAGCAGGGCAAATAGGATTTTAGATTGTCTACATAAATATTGAATACAAGTCTAAAGAAGTTTTGGACCCTTACCTTAAGAAAGATAAAGAATTGTTTGAAAAGACTTCAGAGAAGGGTTGCTAAGATAATAAACTTAAGATGAAAAGGTTTTTGTACAAAAAACAGGTTAAGATATATGAAATTATGTCCTACTGAAAAAAGAAGAGTTAGTGAGGTGTTTAAGATTGTTAAGGAAATTGATAATGTTGATGCATCAGCTTATTTTTGTACTTAATCATGAAAATGGTAGGAAAAAAGGGAAACAAATATAATTTTTGGCAAGATATGAATCATTTTCATCTAAGATTTTTGTTTGTATAATAGGGTGGTTGGCCTTTGGAATGGATTGCCTTCAGATGAGGTGAACGTAACACATTTAAGGGAAGGCTTGATAACTATTTAAGTGATAACTGCTGGCTTCCAGTTTTTTTTACGATTAGTTTAGTGGATTGGACAGCCTAGATGGATCATCAAGTTCCTTGTTGATCTTAAATTTTATATTAAAATGAATTAGACAATTAAAAAAGTTTCAGTCTGCATGCACATTCTATGTTATGGTACAATTCACATGAGCGAAAGGAAAAAACAGGAATGGAGAATGATGGGCTTTCTTTCCCCAAAAAACACAAGTTTGGAACACTCATTTATACTCCCAAGGTCTTCTCATTTTGGTTTACATACCCAGTGTCAACACAGATGATCAATTTAAATTTTAACTGGCAATTCTTCATATTTAAAAAATGCAAGAGGGCTGTTAGTGAGCTGATGCCATATATATTGATTCTTTCTTTATAAAATTGGATAACAAAGGTTATTTTGTAATGACTGAATTGTGCTGTTTTTCTATCAACAAAACAAACTAAACTGAGTCATGTTCAAAGCAAGTACAACAACTACCAATCAATATAGCAGCCTCGTCTCATGCAATAAATATTTCATCAAATGCAATTAGATCAGGATCAAATTTATTAAAACTCTTCTTGTTAGTCTGAATTGACTAATAATTGATATCAAATTTTGTAATTTAAACTTTAAAATACATTTATGTTCTCAGTCACAAATATTTGATCTTTAAATATATATATATATATATAAGAGAGAGAGAGAGAGAGAGAGCAGTATAGTTTGAAAATGTCATATTACTAAGCATGTAACTTCACTAACCTAGGCCAAAAAAATTAATACTTTTGAATTCAGATCCTGTTATTATTTGTCATGGCACTGGCTATACAATCAGAGGTTATGTGGCTCTGTTGGCTACTATGACTCTGATACTTTAGTTTTAATTGGTTTAGATTAGGGATGTTACACTATCAGTAATACGACATTAAAAGGACCAGTAGTGAGCCCAAAAACAGGGAACCTCATGACAGACTTGATGGGGGCTCTTACAAGCCCTTGCAACACTTCTTTTACAAAGTTTTCAAGCATCAGTGTGCTTGTGCCCATAAACATGGACACTGCCCAACCACTGTAACTGGGCATGAATTTCATGCAAGCCTGTACTACTAAATTACTAAAAAAGTTCTTCTAACTCTTGATTGAAACTAAAGAAATGTATATATTAAAATAATTAACAATATGTTAAAGACTAGTAATACTAATACTAGTAAAGGTACTATATTCCAAGTCTCTCATGAATCTGTTTTCAAGTAATTTAAGAAAAATTATAAATCAAATCTAGAGCCTGAATTTTGAGCTATTATACTTTCAATTTATTTAACTTTTTGAGCTTTGTAGAACTCATACGGAATACATAAGTAGTCTAAATTCAGACTACCAACTTACAGGTACAACTACAACAGTGCAAGATAGAGAGCAGTCTAACTTAAGTAATTTATTATTTAGTAAGGTACACTTAGCCTGATACAGTGACAATGAAGTGATGATTTTGGCAAACTGCGTACAGCTTGAAATTACGAATTTTATAACATATCCCCCTTAAGTTAAGTACGTTCATTATACATGAATACAATTTGAGGTAGTTAACTATACCAATTAAATTACCGTAAGTTATATTTTATGGTTAATGCTATGTTTTCGAGAAAACCATTCAATTCTAGAACACGCTTCCGTTTCCTCTTCTGTGTACAGAGTCCTCTATTACAAATTAAATGTTTAGATTAATTTACACTTT
>NW_013673487.1:27407-29807 GCF_000517525.1 Limulus polyphemus
CAAACCTACACAAAGGGCTATCTGTGCTCTGCCCACCACGGGTATCGAAACCCGGTTTTTAGTGTTATAAACCCGCAGGTATACTGCTATGCCACTGGGGGGAAATTTACACTTTGAGAATCCATATAAAATTATTTTATCAGGCATCATAAAATGTTTAATTGAGTCACAGTGAACTAAAGTATCATTCTGTAATTACACTTGTCTTAAAATAGTAATATGAGATTTATTACACTTTTAAACACTACATTTGTTATCTAGTCCCTGTGGGATTTGCAAGAATTAGAAGAGTGTTTGTTGTATAACGGCCAGCTTGAAGAGATCTGGATTGAGTGAAACGCGTCGTCGGTAATGGGTGTAGAGAATATGGTGTGGTTAGAATACTAGTATTATACATTCTTTTTATTCTTGAAAATACCCGAGGTACTAGACAAACAAGGAAGTGTTTAAAAATCTACTATTATTCTGTAAATATTTTGTTATAATAATGTTGTATACATTTAGTTAATGATTAATTAAAATATAACAACAAATCATTTGACTGTTACAAATAACTTATGGGCAATACCCTGGCAACAAGGGTCTATTTTTTTGTCCTTCAAGGCTGTCCCTGTATACCACCCCATACAAATAGTAAAAACTAAGCCCACATTTTTGGTAGGTTGTTGTTGTTGGGTTTTTTAATTCAAAGCTACACAATGGGTAATCTGTCTACCACATAGAGTCAAACCACGATTTTAGCATTAAAAGTCTATAAACTTAACACTGACCCATTAGAGGACTGTTTTTTTTTTAAACTGCGATTTCCCTCTTAAACTCTTATAATACATCGATGTCCACTACTGCTGATGGTAACTCATTTAATAGATTAGTCACGTTGCTAGAGAAACAAACATTTCTTAACGGGGATCTTGCACGTCTTTTCGAAATCTAAAGTTTGTGTCCTCTTGCAGTCATCAGTCACCACAAAGAAATCAGAGGTCTTTAACTTATTGTTGTGAACTATATTTTAATGCCGTGGTTTAAATTTTGGTTAGAAGGAGTTGTAGTTCTTAATGATAATGTTCAGATCAGAAGGTTTAATAAAATATACCTAAAACACTTCGATAGTTCTAAGGATGTGAAGTAAACTCTCCTAGCATATTCAAAGTTAGATTATAAATACGAGATTGTTTTGAAGTGTGTAGAGTTGTTTCCAGAGTAGAGTAAGTTGAAATATAGTTAAGGATGTAGTTAAAATAGTGGAGTTTTTAAAGACAGATTGTTGAACCAGTCAATTTGTTTTCGTGAAGTATTTGGACCTGTGTTTTCTATCACGCATATTCAGTCACTTTGTACAAGCAAGTTGATTTTACGTGGTATTGTTAAAAGGTTTTGAACGTTATTTGTAACATAGGTCTACGATAGGTAACAAGTGTTGAAGCGTGTAGAAACATTAAAGGAGGAAATATAGTATTTTTTCTCGTCGTGAGGTCTGAACGTTGAGTGATTTTTACCTGCTAATTCAGTTCCAGAAACAAAATTTATACTTAAATAAGGACGCACTTACCCCTTCTCATGTATTTCATGAGACAGTCATCCTTTGAACCTTATCCAATAAGTTAGATAAGTATACCAAAATTATATGCTAAGAAAAGTCTAACTAGTGACTTGTGTAAGAGATAATTACCTTTATTATTTATAATACTATGTCTATAAATACATCCTAAAATTATATTCGCTTTTCTACTAGCAACAGAGCATTGGTTTATCTACCATTGTGCCAAGTTCCTCTTTTCCAGTCACATTATTGACTTGGTTCCCGTCTATGTTACACTCATGATTCAAAATATGATAATACGAGTGCATTATCTTGCACTTACTGTAATCAAAGATACGTTGCCAACTGTTCGTCCAATTTACCAACTGATCCAGTTCATTGTTTAAGGTCTTTCATCATCCTCAATTCAACCAGAAATATTCAAGATTATGCAAGTGTAGTGTTTCTCAACCTGGGTGCCTCGAGATTTTAGTAGTCCTTACTACGCCACGATTATCTACGCTATAAAACGCTAGGGGTGTCGTTGAGATTGTATACTATGTGTAGGGTGTTTTGTAGTGGTGGGAATTGGGTGTGAAATTGTGTTTGATGATTGAAGTGACATGACCAATCGGTGACTGAACTTTAACAGATTACTGCCATATTTGTATGCCAAACCATCGTCATGAGTTGTATGTCAAATATAAATTAAAATCATAATTTGTATGTCAAATTACTATATGTATTACTGTATTGCACATTAAGATGTATGTATTAATAAATAATGAAAATAGTTTCAGATATATTTGCCAATTACACAAACAGCGAGCATTTTTGATGTAAAAATATCATCATGTCCACATTTTGTGGTTTCAGTTGTG
>NW_013673487.1:30731-32381 GCF_000517525.1 Limulus polyphemus
TTAGGCAAGAGAAGACTTTGTTTCTTTTCCAATAAAGTTGTTGCGAGTGGGCTCTTATGAAAAAAAAAAAAAAAAAGCTCACAGGACTCCTTCCTTTTGCAGTAATTTTGGATATTTCAGGAACAGCTAGCCCATTTTTAACAACGAGGTTTATTCGCAGCATTATCTGTAACCATGGTTGGAGTGGGAAGATGCCAAGTTTGTATAGTCTTACTCAGGTTATCAGCTATGTTTTCTCCAGAGTGCAAGTCAGGACATTTCTGAGTTTTCAGTACAGCAGACATAAGTTGCCAGTCAACAGTGATAAAGTGGGCTATGGCAGTATCGTAGCTCTCTGTATTAACTGAAGACCAAGCATAATATGTTACGGCAACATTCTTCATAGGAGACAAGGCCTGGCTCAAATTGTTCGTGATCACTTTGTGTTTTTTGTCCAACATTGTCACTAACGCTTTCCTTCCAGGAGGAGTGTAACGTGGACCAAGTGATTTCAATAGCTTTATGAATGCATCACTTTCTACTAGATTAAAAGGACACAGGCTCTTAATGAAGAAGTCACATCATAAATTTCTTGTTTCTTGCTCGACGTCATTGGAGTCATGTGAGCAGCAGTCTCTTGAAACTGTGTTATTTTTGACTGAGACAGTTTGCTTCCAGATGTAGTTGACTGATGGGAGTCCTGTTTAATTCTTTATGATCATGCTCTAAATGATTAATCAAATTGGTGGTATTTCCTGTAAAACACAAGAAAATGCTGAAAGAGAACATTTAAGGTGTGATATAGTTGACAAATCGACATACGAGTATGTTTATATTTAGCAAAGCAGATCAATTACTATTAGAAATATTGATTTATTTTTGATAACCATGAATAAAAACTTTTCAGCAACAGAAAATGTCTCGTAAATTTAATAATGGTTCGTTATGATTTAGTATTTTTTATTTTTGAAAAATATATTAAACTTGCGAACCAATTCTACAGTTAAATCAATTCGTGGCCTGAGCGGCTTATATCCACCCGAAGATCGACGTAATATGTGTTATGAAGTTACGATGTAAATTTACCTTTGTATGATATTGATATTGTTGCGTCAGCGAGGTCACGTGACTAGTATCACGCCACTTCTTTCTCGAACCTTCCTAGATTGGGGGTAGTCTGGTATATATAAGATGGTGACAACGTGAGGGGACAATGGGTAGGTAGTGAGTAATTGATCTGCAGTCACAGGGTATTGTTGAAGTTAACGTTGGTTCGTTATAGTGTTTGTTTTAGCGCGAATGTTGAAATTAAGTGTATCGTAAAGTTATATTCGGAAAGAATAAATCAGATTTATTAAGGAAGAACATGTGTCGCTAAAGTTTCGTCGGAACGAAGTTACGGAAAATTAATTAACAAATAAACAAGAAGAACGAGAAGAGAAATTACAGCAGTTGTTAGAGGAAAAAGAAAAGAAACAAGAAGAATAAGAGAATAAACAAGAAAAGAAACAAGAAGAGAGATTACAGCAGTTTCAAGAAAACCTGCAACAGTGGCAGCTCGAACAGCAAAATAAACAAGAAAAGAGATTACAGCAGTGGCAAGAAAACTTACAGCAGTGGCAGCTCGAACAACAAAATAAACAAGAGAGAGATTACAGCAGTGGCAAGAAA
>NW_013673487.1:33360-34478 GCF_000517525.1 Limulus polyphemus
TAGTGTGACAGTCAATCCCACTATTCGTTGGTAAAAGAGTAGCCCAAGAGTTGGCGGTGGGTGGTGATGACTAGCTACCTTCCCTCTAGTGCTAAATTAGTGCTTCACTGCTAAATTAGGGACGGCTAGCGCAGATAGCCCTCGTGTAGCTTTGCGCGAAATTCAAAACAAACAAACAAACAAAGCAAAAAACCCTTTCAGACGCAACAACAGATGTAGGTATTGACAAGTATTTTTAGGCAATGACAGAAATTCTAGGATACAAAAGTTTCTTGATTTTCTACCAAACCTCGTTGGCTGCTGGTTCAGATATGCATCTGTCAATCTCAGCCCTCGCTTGTTCAATATTTGATACACCACTAGCTGCCTCACCCATGCAAATCACATTGTCCAGCCAATCCATAGCTGCACTATCTGGTGTTTCTAGCCTCAATTTTTTTGGATGTCTCTAACTGTGAAAGTTCATCACCTGTTGTGTAGCGTCATTTTCATTTGGCATACTGGTGCTACTGCTAGAGATAGGATCATCATGATCCTGTTTTTCAAATGGCTCTTCACTTACAGTGCCAGGCAAATCTCCGATTGCTTTCCACAATAAATATCTTGCATGCTCACGTTTATCAGCTTCCACAAAAATCAGTTCTCTGGTTGAAGGATTCGCCAGGGAGTTGAGAAGACAAATGTCATACTCAATCTCCATCCTGTTGTCCAGTTGCATTTGCATTAGTTTCTTACTTTTAATGATGGCTGGTGCAGTATCTTATTTTACCTCCACAGATTTCTTTAATTTGACAATGACTGGAAGCACCTTTGAAGGTATTGGAACTTTATCCACAGACAAGATTTCTGTCGCCCATTTGAATGGTTTCAGGATTGCGACAAGAGATTCTACAATTTATTGAGCTTTAAAGTCAAACAGCTTGTGGCGCAATTCCTGGCCAGTTTTTCTTATTGAAGAGTCCATGACAGCAGCATGCAGAGCTGGAGTTTGTTCCAAGAGGTGCACCAGCATATCCATTGTGTTGCTACGTCATGAACCAGTTTGTGGCTTTGAGCTTCTTTAGGCAAGAGAAGACTTTGTTTCTTTTCCAATAAAGTTGTTGCGAGTGGGCTCTTAT
>NW_013673488.1:0-7584 GCF_000517525.1 Limulus polyphemus
TGATCTTTCTAGAATCTCATGACGTGTTACTAGCGTCACGTAACTTCCGCTGTCATAACAATATATATGACCTATCCACCAGTTTAAAGTAGCTATTTTTATTGTACAAAGAAAACACATATAATGGTGTGTTCCTTCTTCACTGCAAAAGGCACACAGGTTTGCCTTACTCAGGGGTGAAATTTTCAAAACAAAAAACGTAAAGGAAAAAAATATACGTGTAAACATAAAAAACAAGAATTTGAGTGTCAATGAACAAATGCTTTCTGACGGAACAATGGAACGTGTGCGCATCCAAAAAAGCAACTCAAATAAGTCCCAATACTAGTACAAGTGAGTACCGGCAGAATTTCACCCTGGCCTTACTTTTTCACATTTTTACCCGCAGATTTACCTTGCTTTGTCAGATAAAACTGTTTTCTTCAGTCACTAATGGGAGCCTAGTCATTAGTTATGAAGATCCACAACTTACCGAATATTTCAATGTCAAAACAGAAATATTCTCTCACCAGTATTATTAAAAATACATCGTACGTGAACAGACCCATCTGTCAGGGGACAGGATAGGACCTTTACATCCAGAGCTGAGCTGCTGGCATTTATCAAAGCCACACCTAGGCTCAATACCAAAACTTATATTCCTTGACTATTTACTAGATCCTCTCTTGTAAAGTGTGGTGACCTTCCTTACAGGTTATTCAGAAGCATTTCTGTGTTGAGGGGCAATGCAATGTATACTCTTACAATGTTGTTACCCAGCGTGTAATCATTCCTTCCATATTTTTGAAGTTTATAAGCCACTTCATCAATACATGGTTTACCCAAAGGGTGAACTTTCTACCATATAGATAGTGTTGATAGAATTTGATGAAGCCCACAACTGCAAACATTTCTTTCTTAATTGTAGCGGTATCCAAGATCCACGAGTATACAACTAGTGTTGCTATCATGTCTTTTGCTCCATCCTGCAGCTATCCCAATTCTTCTGATTTCAAGCATCAGTATCAAACAAGAACTCCAAACTCATACAAGTACTGAAAACAGTTTTAGTTTTGCCTGCTCTTGTCATCTAGTTTGACTTTCCAGTATTTGGATAGGTTGAAAGTGTTGAATCAGCAGGTGCCTAGGTAGTTGAAATAAATCAATATGGTCACCTAATTAACCCATTTTAAATGAACACACATCCTTTGCATATCCTATTTCTTCCTGACAATCATTACTGGAAATGACCATGCACTCTCTGAAAGGCCTTTAAAATCTGTATTTTGATGCTAACTACATTTCTAGTACTCCAGGTCAGCCTGCATGGCAGTTATGTATTTGAATTGTGTTGCCTAAATTTTTGGAATACAAAGTACTTCTGCTAGACCTAGTTATATTTGAATAGTTAGCCAACAGTCACTAAGCTTCTGTTACTGTGTTGAATCAAGATCGCTTGCACAATCCTCAACCAGCTACCTCAGATGTGTTGGCAACTGAATACTTGTCTTTGGATATGGCATGGCAGAAGTAACACTAGCTACACTGCTAACTTCAGTTACCTCTACTGCAATTACTGTGCCAATGACCATTACAGTGTGAAGCTGGATAACCAACTGCTCAAAGATAGAGAAAATCACCAGGTCTTCATCTATCCTTGAAAATATCACTGTCCAAGTTAATACTGTTTGCTTTCTGAACGGAAAGTAGTGCATTTCATGATGTATTGGTACTATAATCATGTTACACAATACCAGCACACTAGACTTCATCCCCAGTAAACCACGGAACTTCACTTATATAAATGAAGAACTGTCTTTCCACAATGTACACTTGTGTAGTCCAGTATTCCTAGGTCCAATCTGTCTGGTACCAGATGCTTTTCTCATGACAATTCAGCTCACCTGTTGCACAGGTAAAACTGATGGATATTTTACACAATGTCCTCTCTTAGGATACCAATACCAGATAACAGGTCAGAGATGACAACTCTTGACCTTACCAGATGTAGTTGGAACTTTGTCTTTCGAGTCACCTCTGTTCCCCAGAATGAAGCCAGTACTAACTGGCTGGAGTGGTGCCTTCACTCGGTGTGTCTCATATATAGCAAGGTCAACCAGTGTCCTGGCAGCTCCTGTATCAACCAAAACTTTTATTTCTTGCCTTTGTATCTTCACAGACACATACCAAGCCTTACCCAGCCTTGTTAGACAACTATACATTTTGGCAACACAAGCTGTCTGACTGTATTCTCCAAGTCAGTGGCCAGTCACTATTTGGGTTCTCTTAGTTTCGTGGAGTGGAAAAAAGAATAGCTACATTCACTGCTGGTGCTCCTTCATCTGCTCAATACCAGTAATTTTCCAATCTTGTTACAAGACAAGGTACAGAAAGTTCACTTGGTAGTGACTCTGCTGTCTATGCCCAAAGCAAAAGCAACATCTGAAGGAGTTATCATCAACATTGTCTGTGATACAAAGATCATTTGTGTGTGTGTGTTGACTACTGGTTTGCTCTTAGCACAGCTTGGACTTAGTGTGCGATACCCATATGGGTAGGGTAGTCTGTCTAAGGTACAGTCACCGCAGCTGCTAATAAACCAGTTTCTAATCTTTTATGTCTATACTATCACAACAATACAATTTCTTATCTTTTACTGTTACACTATTACGACTATCCAGTTTCTTACAGGTTAGAGAACACAGGATTGATGTACAAAGTTGCATGACTGTAAAATAAAGTTCTGTATCACAACTATAAACCACGAAAATACAGCTCCAAACTGTAATGCAGCTAGTGGACCTGAGATCATTTAGATAACAGATACTTTTCTTTGACAAGTCTGAAAGTCAGAGTAATGCATTGGAACCAATATGCAAAATGTGTTGAGATGTCGGAGGTGATGTTAACACATTATTGCATTTGCTGCTCAGAGGAAAAGCTGCCCACATTAGAGAGCAACTCCAATGTGCAAAATGTGTTGAGACGTCAGTGGTGTTAACACTATTGTATGCACTGCAAGAAGGAAAAGCCATGACATCAGATGAAACTCAGATGGATAGTTATAGGTTTTTCACTACTCGCAACATAACTGGTCCTCTCGTGGAAACTAGTAATCGTAATGTACAAGTATTCTTCAATATAAAGTATTGTTGCGTCAGCGAGTCACGTGACTGCTGTGGCGCCCTCTAGTTTCTATAACTATCTTGTTTCTTCATGAATGCTCTAGTGTTTGCTAGATGGGGTAGGCGGGTATATATATCAGAGGGGAACAACGTGACGCGGTAATGTAATGTGTGTGTGTGTAGGTAGTGAGTAACTGATCTGCGGTCAGAAGTATTATTGACGTTCGTTTTTATAGCGTTTGTTTAGCGCGATTGTTGAAGTTGAATGTATCGGTAAAGTTATATTCGGAAAGAATAAACCAGTTTTTATTAAGTAAGGACTTGTGTCGTTAAAGTTTCGTCGGAACGAAGTTACGGAAAGTTAATTAACAAACGGAGACGTAACAGTATTGTGATTTTAAGGGCTAAGCTTATCCAATGGTTGACACTTTAGCACAGTCAGACACTGGTAAATTAGTTGAAAAATGTTGAACATATGATTTAAAGCATCTGAAGAAATGAGAAATCTACATAGCTCAGTAAGTTGTTTTCAGAATTGTGCACACTTCCTCATATCTCTCTCAGTATGATGACCTGGCTGAATACCTTATATATGTCAAATATATGTTTGAAAAGTTATTAAATCCTGACTTAATTGAACTAGTACATGCCAAACATCATGAGAACATACAGGGCTGTTTAATGAACTTAGAATACCTGGACATGAAATACAGCACTCAATAGATGTTACTTATGGTCTAACTCCCAGATAAGAAAACATGAAGTGGTTGAGGTCTGCTTTAGTTGAGGCACATGAGGTTGAATGTGGACAGATGTCAAATGTTGTGTTGGAACAAGACAGTGAAGAGTGTAAGATCAAGCTTTGATACTATGTTTAATTTGGATACATTTCAACATTGTAGCAACATCTCGGTTCTAAAAGGACTGGTCCATATTTCATACTTCACCAGCTTAGTTCTGGTAGGACTGGTCCATATTTAATACTTCAACAGTTCAGTTCTGGTAAGTCCAGTGCATATTTAATATTTCAGTTATGTTCTGGTAGTCTGGTAAGCCTGCTCCATATTTAATACTTCAACAGCTTAGTTCTGGTAGTCTGGTGTGAATGGCCCATATTTCATACTTCAAAGGCTCAGTTCTGATAAGAATGGCCCATATTTAACATTTCAACAGCTCGGTTCTACTAGTCTGGAAGGACAGGTCCATATTTCATACTTCAACATCTCAGTTCTGGTAGGACTAGTAAATATTTCGTACTTCAACAACTCAGGTCTTGAGTACTGTCTATAATTAATTATACTTCAACAGTTCCAATAGAACTGGTCCATATTTCATACTTCAACAGCTCAGTTCTGGTAGTTTGGTACAACTGGTCCATATCTTATGCTTCAACAACTCAGTTCTGATAGGACTGGTCCGTATTTAATACTTCAACAGCTCAGGTCTGGTAAAACCATCTATAAGTAATACTTATTACAATATTTTTTATAAATCCTATTTATGATGTTAGGTTGAAACCTATATCAATCACTATACATGTTAAGTAATTCATTTCTAGCATTAAATCTTCATTATAACTATTACTTACACCAGCCTTGATAAATTCATAATATCATATATTTCTAAATGCAAAAAACTTATTAGCTAGTAACCTATATTCAAAACAATGTAATACTTCTTCTGTTGATATATTAGTGAACAGCAATACTACATTAAAAGAAACAAGTCGACCACATAGTGGGCACTGCAGTCAACAGGCTTTTATCAAAGTGTGGAAATAAGATGTACACAGGAGTTCAAGTTATACCTAGGATTTAGAAAATTATCATGACATTTAATTGTATGAGATTTTGTCAATCAAGACCCCATAGTTCTTGTTCAGGTAACTGTGTTCTGCTACAATCAATGATGTGTTTGGAAGATTGAATTGATCATCAAAAACTATTGTGGTTTAAGAATGAACAATGAAAGATGAAAAAGAAGAGGGCAATGTTTTCAACAAACTTATAAGGTTATACAGAAGTCAACTTAAATAAACTATATTTTTTAATGAAATGCAAGAAATATTATGTTGTAACAAACAGTATAAAAGTAAAAGGTAACTTAAAAAATAATAAGATAAAATTTATTATTAAGCTCAGTTTAAAATTATTAGAAGTATTATCAATGACAAAAGGAGTGCAAAAACTGAGGCTAATCTATACTATGTACACTTAAAATTAACTAGGAATATAGAAGTTGATACGGGATACATTTGAAACATCTAGTTCGTGGAAATGAGAAAAGGTAAGATTGAAACATATCAATAATTTGGAAAAGAAACTGAATAATGTAATTAAGAAAGATGTATATTCTAAAAGTAAATACGCAAAATACTAATATTGTGTTAAACAAAAAGTATACTACATTACTGAATACTCCAAAAATTGTAAATATATCCAAAGAAAATATTACAAAAGAACAAATTCATGTTCTTGTTCTAGATTTGAATTTTACTATAGATAACAGTGAAAGAAGATTTAATCATGGGAGTCCAAACCAGTTTGAAACAAGTTACAGTTGATGATAATATTGTAAAGGATATTGTTTGAATGACAGTAGTAAAATTTCTATCTTCTAATATCAAAAATTAACTCGTATGATTACAACACTAATTTACTTTGCCTAATAAAAAATAATAAAAACATTGTAATTTCTAAAGCAGATAAAGAAGGACAGAATGCTATATTAGATGAAAGCAATTACACTGATAAATTTAAAAACCTTTTAAATGATGGTTCAAATACTGAAATAAAGAAAGACTCGAAGATGGCAGTACAGAGAAAAGTAAAGACAGTTGTAAAAACCTGTTGTATACCTTAACATCGAACAAACAAGGAAACCTTATACTGTCAAGGTTGGGTGTAACTAATAGTTATAATGAAGATTTAATATTCAAATTGAATTATTTAAAATATATAGCGACTGATAGAAGTTTCAACTTAACATCATAGATAGGATCTATAAAAACATTGTAATAAGTTACATATTTCTGGATATTTTAAATTTCAGACAAATAAAACAAAGAAATAAGGAAGGCATATATTTGCTATATGTTCCATCATAGTCAACAAAAATAGGTAAATCGTTCATGAAAAATATGGCCTGTATAATAACCTTTACTCCTCAATTAAAATTGATTATTATCATGAATGATGTGAAAGTAAAGGAAAATTGTGGAATATACAAAATTTCTTGTAGTTGCAGTTTAAGTTACATTGGATGGTCAAGTAGACCTCTGAAATTTATAATTGAAGAATATGAAAATGCTGTTGATAAATTAAAAATGAGTGATTCACCATTGGCAGAACATATGACAAACTCTTCATATATTACTGATTGGGACAGTGTAAAAATACTTAAATAAAGTTAAAAAATAAATTAAGTACAAGAGTTGTTAGAAACTGTTAAAAACAATGATTTTGAATAGAGATATTGGTCCTAGTGCTATGGAAGTAAATTCTCGGAAGTCAATTTTGTAAGTGGTGGCACTGTACAAGATGTAAATTGTAACGTGTACATTTACAGGATATATAAACGGAATTTTTGTCGTCCTTGGCTCCTTAAGATGGTGGAACACATCCACTGAAACATGTAGAGTTTTTTAGCTTTTTATTCTTGCTTTTAACTTTATACAATAAATTATTGTGTATGTTCGAAATGTTGGGGGTTATCAGCTTATTGTTTATACTGTTACGTCTCCGTTCATTAGTTAATTTCCCATATAATTTCTTTCCGATGAAACTTTAGCGACACAAATCCTTTATTAAATAAAACTGATTTATTCTTTCTGAATACAACTTTGCAATACATTTAATTTCCACAGTCGCGCTATAACAAACGCTATAATTCACAACGAACATCTCACGTGCTCATCTCAACTGTCCGTATTTATCTCTGCCTGCCATTCAATTACGCATTGTTGCCATCACTTCTTACCGGTCTTATATATACAAGAATACCGAAATCTAGTAAATGCTCAAGCATTCACGAACCTTTGAGAATATGACGTGTTACTAGCATCATGTGACCTACGCTGTCGTAACACTGCCCCTTCCTTAGTATTGTTCGGGACGAACAGTAGCCACTTACATTAAACCAATAAACAATTAACAATAACTTAATTAAATGTACAGAATTTACAAACACAAAATTAAAATTTTAATTTATGGGATGTATCTTCTTCCGTATTGGTCTCCATTTTGTTGGCTTCTGCTTCATGTGGGGTTCATCTGCTTCATCAGGAAACGTCCTATTATCGGTAACAGTCACATCAGTGGTAGTAACTTCAACAAGGGCTTCACTGTTTCCCTTCTCAAAACCAGGTAGAGTTTCTTCTTTGACAGTGGCTTTTTCAGGTGACACGTCTCCAGCAGCATCATTTGTTCCATTGTTCCTTTTGTTCCAACTGAAATGTCCTGGACTGTGATAATGCCAAAGC
>NW_013673488.1:8551-12193 GCF_000517525.1 Limulus polyphemus
AGCTGTAGTTTGATTTGCCGCTTCTCGTTTTTATTTTTTTTATTGTCCCACTCTCTGACACCAACTTGTTACGTCTTCGTTCGTTAGTTAATTTCCCGTATAACTTATTTCCAATGAAACTTTAACGACACAAGTCCTTTCTTAAATAAAACTGGTTTATTCTTTCTGAATACAACTTTGCAATACACTTAATTTCCACAGTCGTGCTATAACAAACGCTATAATTCACTACGAATGTCTCACGTGCTCGACTCAACTGTCCATATCTATCTCTGTCTGCTGTTCAATTACGCATTGTTGCCGTCACTTCTTACCAGTCTTATATATACAAGAATACCAAAATCTAGTAAACGCTCAAGCATTCACAAACCTTTGAGAATATGACATGTTACTAGTGTCACGTGACCCCCGCTGTCGTAACAATATTAAGTAATACTGCCATTAAAATATTTTTGTAATAATTGCAATAATTTTGATAATTTCTAACTCTGAATATAGCTGTGTTGCAAGTCATGTAGTGATAAGTTGGAAAAGAATAAGTACTGAATCAATGGTGGTATAACAGAGTTAAGATATAGCACTAGCAACTGAATGTGAATACATCCTTAATGCAAGAGGTATGCATTCATATGTTATGCTTTTGTTAATAAACCACACGCACATTAAGGATGAACCACAGTAACTGGTAGAATCAAAATAACAATTTAGTATGATTATGGTATTCAAACAATTTTATTGTTGTAGTTAGGGATGTATGTTTACTTACGTTCTTTTTCATGAATAATGTTATGATTTATTAGATGGTAAATAGTACACTTTGTTCAACTAGCACATGAAGAAGATATTGTAGAGGAAATATTGTAAAGAGATTTAAAGTTGTTGCTGTTACAGAAAATGTGATAAACCACACTTTTTGTTTTCTTGGACATGTGATGTTTTTTAATTATTTGTGCAGTAAATTTTAATCTGTTATAGTGAGAAATAAACCTTGTCTATGGTTTTTTAAGCTGTGGTTTACACGAGTCATTTCATATAAACGTTTTGTACAGTACTGGACATAAGGGCACTACACAGTTTTATGCACTTCTTATAAACATATAAAGGAACTACATTTCAATACCAGTTGGAGGCTTTTAAAACAGCTTACCTAAGATGAGCTGTTCTCTCTCATTAATTTAGTAGAAACAAAGTTACCTGGAGTCAGATATTTCATTCAGTTCAAAATTTTCAAGTTACAGAAATCTAGAGCAGTTACAGCAGGATATCATGGCAGAAAATTAAAATCTATTTAATACACATTTCATCATTTAAGACTTTCTACATAGATCCTATTTGTCAATATTTCAATTTCTGAAAAACAATTAAACCTAAAGTATTATACTTAAAACACACGTAATACCGCCCACATATAGGTCAAATGGTACATTTTATTAAACCTTTAATTACACAACTTATATTAAAAACTTGTATTGCATTAATTTAATACAAGGAGTAACATAAATTTAGAAAAGTTTATAAAAATTTTCTATAAAATCAGCAATCAAAAACACTCATTATATTAACTTGACTTGCTGATAAATCAACCACATAATAAAAATGTTAATATAGTGTTACAGAGAGAAAGTCTGCTCCACCTTATCTGCTACCATTCGAGCTATTGCCAAAGATGAAGTTGCTCCTGGTGATGGTGCATTTCTAATATGCAATATTCTTTCACCTAAATTTCCAGAACCACTGTCAAACACAAAATCATCCACTAGGTTACCATTCTTGTCTAAAGCTTGTGCACGAACTCCTGTTGGCCCTCTAGAAAACCAAACGTTTTGAATAAAGTGTGAAAGTTAAAAACGTTTTTTTTCTTGAAGTATAAATTAAAACTTTCAAATGAGAGAAAGATAAAATACGTGAATTATAAATTTTGACTTAAAAGTTGTGTGTGTATGGAACATATGATTGAGTTAAATAATCTGACTATAAAAAAAAAGAATAATTTATTTATATGTATTACACATCTGATAGACAGTAGTATTACCACTAGACCCACTTACTTCCGACAATGTAATATTACATTAAGATGTTTCTTTTATGGTGGTTTTGGATGAGCATTGGGTCTAATACTACTTATAGTTCTCATTTTGGTTTATATGTGTAACAGTTGTAATATTAATAATAAAGTAGTTTGTAGCAGGAATTCAAAACAAAGCACAAATCGCTTGTTCCAAACCAGTGTGGATGTATTTAAGGCCAAGACTGAACAGGTTAAGAACAAAGTACAAAGTTTTAGTAAATCTGGCTATTAATGTAGTAAATTAAATCAAATTTCCTAACTCAACTTAAGAGTAAGTAATAGGATTTAAATTGACCTTCATAATACCTGTCTCAAGCTACATTCCACCTAGTGTTTGTTTGATCTATGTAGCATTTGCTTCACTATAAGCCTCTACAATGTTTCAGCATTTGAAATGTTTATTAAGGTGTTGTTCACATTATTTAAGATCAATGAAGAATTGATCTTTGGATCTATTTTATTATTATATTCTCACGTGTGACTAATAGAACACACTGAAAACTTCAGGTAGGTGAGATGAAAAATGCAATATTTTATCCAACTGTCAATTTAACTGTCTATTTTTTTATTATAATATAATACTAGAAACGATTTATGATAAATTTGGAGAATAGAATGAAGAATATAAATTATAAACACCACATTCTCTAAATGAAAAGTCCCAATCATGTCATTACCTTGTTACATCTGCTATTGTTAATGATGGAACAAATTTCTGTAGTTCTTTCACTTGCGCTCTGAGGTTGATGCTCCGATATATTTCTTTCAGTCCATAACCTAAGTGTTGAATTGCTAGCTTCTGGAAACCCCTTAGTACAATAAAAATAATCTTATATGCAAGGTTTTTTGACATATTCAAGGAAAATAATAATAATGGCATTATTTATACTATTCACTCGTATGAAGAACAAAATGCAACATCAGAATTATTATATCTTCTTGTTAGAGAATTCTTGAGCTACAGCATATTCTAATATAGAAAATCAATATTTTATTGAAGAATACAATGACACCATGTGGGAATGAAACCCATACACACGCATAACACATCTGGAATAAAAGATTAAAGAGGGTTTTCTGTTTAGTCTGTAGGAGATACATTTAACTATTACCTCTTCCTATAGAAATTTTACCTCACAGAGTAAGTTAGAAAATGAGGATTTCATAACAGAATGAATGTTCATTAAACTTTATAGATGCTGGAAGGAAGGTGTTTCAGGTTTTTAATTGACTATATGACACTTCTAAAATCTGACACAATCTTTCAAAATACACTAGTGAAGCCTAATGAAGGGCAGTTTTCTGAAATGTTGCTTGAAATACAATAAATCCAACATTGATTTCATTACTTTTTAGCCACAGCATAGTGGCTCATAGAATGGCTCCAAGTTTTTTTGTTTTTTTTTAAGTACAAATTTTTAACTCATAGCTCCATCTCTTGACTGATTTGAGATCTATTTACAGCTGCAGCTTTGAGACTAATAATGGCTGGAGACGGCTTGAATGGGTAACGAAGAAAAACTTTAATATAAGTTTAACATAACAGCAAATGGTACAACGTTTCGACAAGGTTT
>NW_013673488.1:12665-20248 GCF_000517525.1 Limulus polyphemus
ACAAGGTTTTGTCATCATCAGGTACATCAGATGATGACAAAACCTTGTCGAAACGTTGTACATTTGCTGTTATGTTAAACTTATATTAAAGTTTTGCTACAGTACTAATATAATACTCATGTCAGTACCACTATAATACTCATAGCAGTGCTACTATAATACCCACAGCAGTACTATTATAATATTCACATCAGTACTAATATAATACCAACAGCAGTACCACTATAATACTAACAGCAATACCAATGTAATGTCCACAGCAGTACCACTATAATGCCCACAACAGTACTACTATAATAACACAACAGTACTATTATATTACCAAAAAATCCACAACAGTACTATTATAATACCCACAACAGCACCACTATAATACCACAATATTATTACTATAATATTACAACAGGACTACTATAATGACACAACAGTATTATTATAATATTCAAAAAAATGCTACACTAATCCTTAACAGATCTACTGCATTAATCTATCCACCCCCTCCAAAAAAAAGAGGTTGGCAGTATGCCACAATAGTAATGCAATATTGATAATTATTTAGCACCTATAGCATAAGGGACAGGGTGCCTCATTGAATTCACTTTTTGGACTCATAATCAGATGGTTGTGAGTCTGAAGCTTGCTCAGGAGATGCTGTTACATCCTTAAGCAAGACACTTTACCCCAGTTGTCTACACATCTGCATGATGGACTGTCATCTTGTCCAAAGGAAATGTGTCATCATCGTCATCTGTATGTGCCAAATAAATATCATTCAAGATCTATCTTTTGTTTGCCAGAAGTTTAAGTATTTCATTCAGTTCTTAGCTTGGATTTTAAAATGCTCTTTATACATATTAAAAGAAATTTAGTTGCAGTGATTTAACAGGTGTAGCAATGATCTAACCTTACCTGTATTTCAAAGATTCACACAGATCTGATAAACTAATATCAGTTGGTTTGTAACCTTCCCTTTTAAATGCAAGAACAGCATTTGGACCAAGCCAGACACTTCCATCTATTCGTGGTGTGAAGTGAACTCCCAAAAAAGGAAAACGTGGATCAGGAACCTGTTAGGCAGACTTATAAATTTCAAATTCTATATTGATCTCCTTAATAAGTACAACAATGTTATAAAAGGACTTGATCTGAAGAGTACCTAATAATGAACACAGGTGTTGGATAATCTTCTTGTAATCATCATGAAAATTTTACTTTTACAGCATTTATCTTACCCAAATTTTGAAAACGTTTAGAAATAAAGAAAATATGAATTTCAGTATAGAAATGAATGATTTTAGTAAAATCAACAAAAACAAGCTTAAAAATAAATGTGAAGACCAATCTATCGTTCAGTTTACCACTTGTCACCAAGTTATACCAGTTTTAGAGAATTCCACCCATCTTCATTAGCCCTTGACAATGTAAAAACTGAAAATTATATAGGAATTTTATATAATAGATTGGACTTCATTTATATTTTGGTATTTTCAAACAACTTGTCAGCGAAATAATTCACAAGAATAAATTAGTAACATCAATGCTGCATATACTCGAAATTCATCTATAAATACAGGATTACTGTGTGAATAAAAGAAATTTCAAAGCATCATATAAATACAGATAGATTTTTATTTTACCAGTAGGCCTTTGGGTCAATTTAAAATTCAATTTCTACAGAAATGTTGAAAAAAACAAACTGTCTTCATTTATGCAATGAGCTACTTCTATTGACAGCATACAAATTGTATAAAACATCTGTTACTAATGATGATAATGAATTATTTATCAACCATTAAATATTTGATAAGTAGAATTGGCAAACTATGGCTATTTTGTTATTTTAATTAAGGAGATATATAATTTAAATTCTGAATTTAAATAAAAGAAACTCAGCATGAGGACAGAGCTGCACCCTTAGTCCAATTCTAACTTACAGGATAAATGTTTCCTCTCACAAGACTAGACTTTTCTGGCTTTAACAATAAGTACTCTCCTCGGAAAGGCACTATCTTTGGTTCGCTGCTGCATCCTGATAGTTCTGCTAATTTGTCAGAGTACAGCCCACCACAGGTAACAACATAGCGACAACGGATTGTCTAGAAAATTTAGAAAGCCTAGATTAAGGATAAGCCAGCTTTATAAATTGTAAAAACTCTATTTAGGAGAGAAATAAAAGAAAAAAGTGATTAATTAAAGATGAAGATTCTTTATTCATTAAATTAGCTTCAGCTTTATATAATTCTATTTCTAAGAATCCAGGTGCGAAAGCAAAAGAGAATATGTTAAAACACGTTAGCCACACTACGATTGCCATATCCAGTGCTGGTAAGACCTTTCACTCAGTACCAGGGCTCATGTATAAAACTGACTAGGAACTTTTTGACAGAGATCTAATGTCTATTTTCTCTGCCTGAAAGTTAAACTTGGAAGCTATTATATATGAATGTCAATATTACAGCATACACACTTTCGTTACAAATAAATTAAACAATTATTTTAAGTGAAAAATTACTGATATATTTCTTAAGGAATGTGGATAAAAATAATTTTGATGGATACACCAAACCCACTTAATTTTACAAGTGTACACAGGCCCAAGCACACTCCAAGCCCTCGGAGGTCTTTTTGCACATGGTCAGTCCAATGAACTAACTACATATTAGAGAAAGAATACTAACTATCATTAAAAATGTATTATGTTACGAGTATTTACACAAAACATGCCAAGCCTTCAGTAAGATGTACAAGACTGTTGTCTAAAAGAAATCATGTGTTACAAAAGTATTTGTATATATCCATGAATTAATGAAGTCAGTCTAATTGAGACTCTGACAAGTTGGAGAGCAAGTTATGTTCATGTGAAGAATAAAAATACTTCTGTCTATCACACAGTTTGCATATTGCATTTGCACAACCTCTCAAACCTCCAAAATTCTTATCTATAGTTTTTCTGTCAGTATCTCCAAATATTGTATCTGGTATTTACCCTGCTCAAACACAAACAGTCACTAAATCAGCAATGTAGGGTAAAATGAATAGCTCATAACTAACATAAAATACATAATACCATATTGAATAGCACTCTGTAAAAGGTTGTGGCATATGCAGTTTGACCCTCACCTGTGCACATAGTATTAACTGAAGGAAGTAAACCAGGTCACATAATTTTCTACTCCAATAATATGAAAAAGATAAAACTAAAAGATAAATGACAGGGAGTGCAATACTGGTTATGTTTCTATCACTGTTTGAAGTGAGTAAGTTTACTTAGAAATTTTTCTTGACACTTTTGAGATAACTATTAGTCATAACTCAGATCCTTTACACATTAAAAAGGTGCATTAAAATATGATTGACATACAGCTGTTGTTTCATTTTCAACCCTAGAATACAAAGTGCCGCTTAAGCCACCTCACAACACTGTAATGATGAGTTTAATTTTGCAGTCATGTAGCCCATCTACAAGACTGTTAAGATGAGTTTAATATACCAAATCTAGCCCCTTCACAAGTGTAGTGAAGAGTTTAATAGACTAAATATAGTCCCTCCACAAGACTGTAATGATGAGTTTAATATATTAAATGTAGACACTCCATAATACTGTAATGATGAGTTCAAAAGGCTAAATGTAGCCCCTCCACAAGACTGTAGTTATGAGTTTAATAGATTAAATGTAGCCCCTTCATAAGGCTGTAATGATGAATTTAATACACTAAATGCAGCCCCTTCATAAGACTGTAATGATGAATTGAATACACTAAATGCAGCCCCTTCATAAGACTGTAATGATGAATTGAATACACTAAATGAAGCCCCTCCACAAATGTAGTTATGAGCAGAGCCAGCGTAACACTTTCCGAAAATTCAGCACACCCCTCCAAATAAAAAACATATATAACAAAAATAATGTCTATGCTGAAAAAATGAGCATTTGTCTCTAAACTTTAACTCATGTAATTCTGTTAAGCCTATATTCTATAAAATAAGCAATAAATTATACTGATTCCTCCTTGCAAAGCAAAGTTAGAATATCCATTATTAGGACTGGCCAAGATGCAAACACTAAAACCATTGATTTTAACTTTATAAAGTCTGATTCTTGGTCTACCCACACAAGAGCCAAGAACTTAAGGTCCAGTGTTAATTCAAATGACACTATCCATGCTGTTCTAGCATTATAATTTTTTTCTCCTTGATTTTGCAGTGGCAAAAGTATCAATATCATCATCAATTGATGACGACTCAACTATATCAGAATTAAGAGACAAACCTGCCAAGTCTCTCAAGTACTGGTCATATTGTTTGCAATCAATTTTTCTCTGTGCCTCTGAATAAGTAAAAAAAAAAAAACTTTTATTTTCTGCATTCTCAAAGGATTTGCAATATCTAATTAAATGCTTTTAATTTTTCCAATCATTGTAACTGACACTAGTAAATGCATTTGCTTGTTTGCCAAATAATTTACATGATACACAAAATGCACACCCTGTAGATTCAGAAGGTAGAAGCCAGCCTCGTTTCTTAACTTCTGCATTTGTTAATTGAGTACGTTTTTAGGCATATCTTGCACAAAGATCATTGTAGACTCATTTGGATTTTGAAAAATCTATCTTGTCTAAATTTTGCTCAGGTGAATTAACTGTTATGTAATCCTAAAAGAAATAATTTTATTTTCATTTCATGAGATCCAATAGCTCATCATCCATAAATAACTGGTAATTTTCTTCAGGTCTGCCATTGTCAGTAGAGGTAAATTTGACGAAATTAGATTTGCTAAGCAGTGACCTACCTTCTTCTTCTTCCTGAACTGTAGATTTGTTTGATTGACTTTGCAGCTCCTCACACTCACTTAGAATATTTTCACTAGGCCAACTTGAACTACTTTTGCCACCTGGAGATCACTGTTGCTGCTCTTTGCATGGATTGCTTTCTTTTTTATGTGTTGTTTAACTTTAAAAAATGAAGTCAGTGTCAGAACTTTTTCTAAAAATTCATCTTGATTTTCTTGCTGTTCCAGTTTCCTTTTTCTGTTTCAAAAACCATAGTTTCCTAGCTGATATTATTATTAAAATTTATAATAGGCATTTTATCTCACTAATCAAATTTGAATTAGCAAGCTACACAAATGAGTAATAAAAATGATCTTGACCTATTAAAAAACCTGATCATGAAGGCACTTCTAAAATATTAAAACAATCAGCAACTTCAATATTACATTAAATTAGCCTCAACATTATCACAATAGATTAGGCTTATACTATTATGTAATTGCACCTCTTTTATGTAGCACTACCAATACAAAACTAACATGACTTTCCTGAGTAGTGCACAAGACTGTAATGATGATTTTAATACACTAAATCTAGCCCCTCCACAAGATTGTAGTGATAAGTTTAATAGATTAAATGTAGACCCTCAACAAGACTGTAGCGATGAGCTTAATATATTATATGCAGCTCCTCCACAAAACCATAGTGATGAGTTTAATTTTACAGTCATGTAGCCCCCCTACAAGACTGTAAAGATGAGTTGAGTATACTAAATGTAGCCCCTCCACAATAGTTATGAGTTTAATAGATTAAATGTAGCTCTTCCACAAAAGTGTAGTGATGAGTGTAATACAGTAAATGTAGCCCCTCCACAAGAGTGTAGTGATGAGTTTAGTAGACTAAATGTAGCTCCTAACATGTCACTTAATACTGAATACATTCCAGTTATTACCTTAACTACCAAGTTGGCAAACTTTCCTCCAGAAACTTGTAATAATTTATTAACAGTTGACAAACTAAAACCTGTTCCATTACATTTTTATACACTTTTGATGTGACTGAAAAAACAGAAAATATTTTGATTGAATGTAAATGTTACGGTTTATACACAATTAAGTCATCTAGAAAGTCAAAATTTAATTTGTGAAGAAATAATTCATTGCCCTAAAAAAGTCTTAAATAGTCTCTTAGCCCAGTTTTTAAAAAATTAATAAAAACAAGCTCAACAAAATAATTCTGGTTCATTACTAAATATAAAAGAGCCTGTTACACAATTGCCAAAAAAAGGTTAAAGCTGCAGCAATTATATTGAATACTAACTGAAGTTGATTTTGTAATGACAAACAGGAAAATAATTTTATTAATTGTTGATAATATCAAGAATATTAATGTGTGATTCCAGCTCCTACAGAGAAACAGCTGATGAAGAATGTACATACATATGATGTTTCAAACCCAGAATTATAATTTTGAATCTAAGTCTATCTTTTTTTTAACTAGATCAGATAGCATAAAGGCTGCTTGTGCATTATAAGATGATGGAAACTAGCCATCTGGAAGAAAACTTATATTTTCTTGATAATGCTCCTGTGATGATAAGCTATGAAACAGATGTACTAGTCTCAAAACCAAAAGAAGTTCTATTCCTATCAAAGTGTTTATAATTACCATTCAAGATACAAGTAGCAAAAAACTTTTCTATGAAAAAATCTGACATTTTAAAAATTACTTGGATCAGTACTCCACTGTGTTTTCTGGGAGATTTCAAGAAGCAAGTAGAGTCTTACTGAAAGCTGAATAAAGACCATACTAAAAGTTAGATAATTTTGGAAACAAGTAAATAGCATACAGAATACAAACTACAGAATTCATCTCTCATAACTAAGCCCAAAAACAATTGAATTCTATTCTGCAAAAGCAAGAAGCTTGCCTTTTTTTTCATCATTGCTTGTACTACTGAACTCCTTTTCAACTCTTGTTTCAGCAACTCTCAAACAATGCAAAAGCAAGAAAAGCACATGGAAATAAACAGATGAATTCATAGCAAACAAAATACATGATACAAAAAGCAGCAAATGTGAGAAAAGAAAGAAAAACAAATCATAGCCTTACATTCAATGGTGAAAGAAGTAAAAACAGCATGAAAAAACTTGGTATAAAAGTTCAAAAACATTCAATTCTTCCAGGGGTAATATTTTAAGGAAGCACTATAAACTGGCTAACAAACAAGAAAAGCTCTGAAGAATATGGACAGAGAGAGATATAGGTGTTACTAGATTATTCCCAAAAGTATCTTGAGGGGCAAGCAATAGCTACAGATGATTTACAGCTTTAGAACTTGAAAAAGGGAAACATGCAAAGCTTTACTGAATTCTGGGTCATAGTTGTGAAATAATAATCCAACCACATTATTCTTCCTTTTTTTTATATTTCCAGCTTGATAAAACATGAATGAAGATTTAACCATTTTAAAAACATAACTTTCAAAATTTTTATAAAAGAGATGTCTTATCAAGCATCCTCATCATGTGGCTTCAGAAAGTGAGTGGATTGTTTTGGAATAAATTTCTCTTTTAATGTACAATTTCTTTGTAAAAGTTCAAAGAGGATTTTACAACTAAAAATGATCCATATATTAGGTCGTCAAGAAATTAATGTCGCGTTTTGGAACACTTTCATTAACCACTAACTATTATATGTGATGTACGTTTTTTGGGAAACGAACCGTCACATTAGCGTAACCTATATAATGTGTAAAGTTTAGCGTACTCTAATCCCTTATAGTGATGGCACACGACAAGACACACATTCGAC
>NW_013673488.1:21041-22991 GCF_000517525.1 Limulus polyphemus
ACTTTAATATAAGTTTAACATGACAGCAAATGTACAACAATGTTGCGAAGTGATGTTCCTTAATTTCTTTTTTAATTAATATGTTCATATTTATGTACTTTTTCTCTATATTTAAGCTGAATTTTCTCCTCACTTTGTTTATTGATAATGCTGGCTCACACTCCAATAGAGTTAACAAAGTAATGTTATTTTTCACAGTGATACAAGAAAAGACTGATACCAGGTAGTGCTGAGGCTTCTGTTGTGATACCTATAATTGCATGGTCAAATGTAAATCAGCATATCAATATAAATAAGTTGTTCACTCATCTCATATTCAGTGAGTTTATCCACAAGAAGTGCATGTCCACAAAATGTACAATAACATTATATTCCAGCAACTTTGACATTCAAATAGGTTTGCCCTAGCCCTACAGATCAGAGGTCACAGTTTTTTCTGTGTATAATTGAAACAGTGATACTATGCTGTTTGTCACTTGACTCATGAGGCAAAGATAGCCTACTGACTGTTAGAAGCCAACACTGATCTTTTGTGGCCAAACACTTTACACATACTGCATGCTTGAATTTAATTAATGTTCATGGAGGCAGGAGAAAACCCTCTACATGGTTAACCATGGGATGTGTAAAAACCTTATGCTTCTCTAAACACATTGTTACAACAGCAGAAGTCACGTGAAGCTGGTAAAACATGTGACAAGTTTCTAGAAGTATCATGAAGGCTCGAGTGTTTGCCAGACACCCTCTATTTTTTGTATATATAAGCCCGGCAAAGAATTGCAGATAGGGAGGTATAGAGACAGATAATCGAGTCAAGTCGTAAGTACAGTGTATGAATCGTGGTGAATTATAGCGTGTGTTTAAGTTAAAGTGACTGTGGAAATTAAGTGTATTGCAAAGTTGTATTGAGAAAGAATAAACTAGTTTTATTTAAGAAAGGACTTGTATCACTGAAGTTCTTCGGAAAGAATTTTTACAGGAAATTAACAAATGAACAGAGACGTAACAAGTTGGTGTCAGAGAGTGGAACGGGAAAGAGAGAAAAAAAGAAGAAGAAGAAGAAGATGGAAATGAGAGGTGGCAAATCAAACTATAGCTTAGTAGATTTGATGGCAGCAACACAAGAACAGCAAACGAAACAAGAAAAACAAGAAGAGAGACAACAGAAGTTGCAAGAAAACCTGCAATAGTGGCAGCTCGAACAGCAAAATAAACAAGAAGAGAGATTACAGTAGTTATTGGAGGAAAAAGAAAAGAAACAAGAAGAGAAATTACGGCAGTTCTTGGAGGAAAAAGAAAAGAAACAAGAAGAACGAGAAAAGAAACAAGAAGAGAGATTACAGCAGCTGTTGGACGAGAAAGAAAATGAACAAGAAGAGAGATTACAGCAGTGGCACCTGGAACAAGAAAGGAAACAAGAAGTACAAATGGAAAACATTAGTAAATCTCAAAGTGAATTAAATATATTAAAGGATGATTTACTGTCTTTTACACAAGGAGGATATATAAGCCATTGACCTAATCAGCCTCAGACAATGGGAAGCCCCTTCCAGACCCCGCAGCTAAACCCTAATGCAGACATCTTCAGTCCTGTCAGAAGTCACATTCCAGACATGAGTGTCAGCAATAGGGGTGATCTAGTACGAAGGAAGCTACAGGAATGTGATGGGAAGGCACCGTGGGAAAAATATACAGCACAATTTGAGTTGCTGCCAGAAATGAATGGATAGACAGAGGAGCAGAAAGCAGTATATCTAGCAACGAGCCTGAGGGACAACCACTGGAAATACTTGGACAGTTGTCAGCAGACAACAGACACAACTATAGAGCACTGGTAGCTGCTTTAGAACTCAGGTATGGAATGCAAAACCAGTCCGAAGTCTACAGGGCTAGGTATAGGACTAGAGTCTGTGCTAAAGGGGAGAGCCTGCAAGAGCTGGCACAAGACTT
>NW_013673488.1:23959-35113 GCF_000517525.1 Limulus polyphemus
GAAGGCCCATATAACATTATGGAACGTCTCTCAGACGTGACTTTCCAAATAAAATGTGGTCGGCGAGGTAAAACAAAGGTGGTGCATGCCAACAGGCTTTGGGATTATCACAGTCCAGGACATTTCAGTTGGAACAAAAGGAACAATGGAACAAATGATGCTGCTGAAGACGTGTCACCTGAAAAAGCCACTGTCAAAGAAGAAACTCTACCTGGTTTTGAGAAGGGAAACAGTGAAGCCCTTGATGAAGTTACTACCACTGATGTGACTGTTACCAATAATAGGACATTTCCTGATGGAGCAGATGAACCCCATGTGAAGCAGAAGCCAATGAAATGGAGACCAGTACAGAAGAAGATACATCCTGTAAAATTAGGAGACTTTGTTGTATTTTAATTTTGTGTTTGTAAATTCTGTAAATTTGATTAAGTTATTGTTAATTATCTATTGGTTTAATGTAAGTGGCTATTGTTCGAGTCGAACAATACCAAGGAAGGGGCAGTGTTACGACAGCAGAAGTCACACGATGCTGGTAACACGTGATGAGTTTCTAGTAAAATTAGGAGACTTTGTTGTATTTTAATTTGGAAAGAATTTTTACGGGAAATTAACAAATGAACAGAGAAGTAACAACATCAAAGATACATTTGTATTGATGAATAAAGCTGTATGTTCAATGCAATAAAGGAATCTGTGGTGTGCTGGGAAGTGGTAAGGGGAATTTATGCCCAATGTTGTCTGAATAAATTAAATGATAACTCTGCCACAGTAAATAAAGTTCAGGGTTAAGTGCAACTGAAATTCATGAATTTATTAGTGATGAATAAAGTTCAGGATTAAATGCAACTTAGGAATCAAATCCCATAGTCAAAAAAGCTCAGGATTAAATTACTTAGAAAACATGAATTCCAGAGTGAATAAAGCTTAGTATTATGTGCAATTGATGTATCATGAATTCCACAATCAATGTAGCTTAGGATTAAGTGACTGAAAAAACATGAATCCCGAAGTGAATAAAGTGCAGGATTACGTGCAACTGAGGAATCATGAATTCTTTAAAGATTGCCAGTTTAAAGCTCACTATTAATCAAGAAACCTCAGCATAATCTCTTTGTCTCAAACTGTTAGTTTGCTATTAAAATTCAGAGTAAAATTAGCTGTTAGATGTCCTAACACTTTCAGTGGGTCAGTTAGCATATGGATCAAGAAAGTTAAATGTCCTTCTGCATGCCTATAGAAAGTAAATTCATTCCATTTTTTTAAACATAACAAAAACTGTGAAAATACTTTATAGATCTTTCAAATACAAAAGTTTAGAAATAATTTGTTTAAAAGTTTCAAACTGCTTCTATTCTAAACAAAAGTGAAAATATCAAAAACATTTGTATATTTTATCTTATAGTACTTACTATATTTAAATTATTTTGTAGCTCACACCATTTTGAAAGTAAACAGACAATATTAAAAGCTAATAAAGGAATAAAGTAAAACATAAAAATTTTTGTTGAGAGGAGCCAAAGTAATTGCTGAAAATTTGACAAAAAAATCCTTATTGTATGATGCAATGAACACTAATAAAGTAATGAAACAGAGTTAATAAGAATAAAAAAGTTTTAATTCTTTTTAAGGAATAAGTAATAATATGTTATTGTTATACATAAAGTCAGTGATATGTCTTTTCACAGTTTTAAGGTGCCACATGGAGAGTGTAAATGTAGCCTAAATTACATTTATAAAATAATAACTGCAAGAACAAACAAAACCTAATTTTATATTTGCAAGATATTTCCTACAATTTTAATTATAGTTGTAATTAAAATACCCTGTACTAAGCTTTTCTTACTTTCTGTTTGTTATAAATTTATTTATAATACCTGTTTTTCACTAGTCACCCTAACAGGAAATTCTTTCTGGCTAGAAGTAGTAAATCTTTGACTTTCTGGCACTGTATGAAAACCACAAACTTCAAACTGCAAACACACATCACCTCCTCGATATTTGAAGTCTTCTGAGTAAGAATGATTCACTTTTCCCCAGTCAACAATTCCTGTGTGGGGGGACCAAAGAGCTTTCAAACCCTGTTTCAAAATACACATTAATATTAGTCTACACAAGTTAACTTAAAAAAGTTTAATTTCTTTAATTTTTTCCCCTCTTTTTCATAGCTAGGTGTCATAAAATATACTACAGTTACACAATTCTTAATAATATCTGAAAATTGATTAAAATATAGTTAAAAATTAAAACAGCCACAATAGTTTCTTCTTTCATCTTGGTCCTTCAGATAATTTGAGTCTACAAGATGTAAAATGAAGGAAATGTTTAGCCAACCTGTGTGAGATAAACAGAAACATAGATACATGCACATATATCAAAGGACTAACAAGAACATGTAATGAAGTGTATCTAATAATCATAAACCCAGTATCTGACAAACTGTAGGGTTTTCTTAAGAAAAGGCAGCATACTTGTTTGTATTTAGCAGTGAGACACGTGAACAAACTGATCTTCACAAGAGCTAGTTGAACAATTCTAATCATTAGAAGTAGGCATGTAATCTGTATACCTGAAATCTTAGGGACTGTTCAGGTGGTCAAGAATAGGAACCTTTGTTTTACAGATGACTCTTCTTTTTTCATCAATTTTTCATTTAAGTTGATGTAAGTGTAATATAAATATACTTTCTAATTAACAGTTTATGAACCACATTCACTTATCTTTATTTTGAACAAACTTTGGACTACTATGCAGCATTCAAACAAGATGCTCACAGCAATAAAGGATGTAAAAGTTAGGAACTGAAAACTCCAGAATTAGGAATCAAATTAGCAGCTTTGTGAAGGTCAAAAGGACTTTAAACCTTTTCTTGTTAAGTCATTCTCACTGTCAACAACCATGTGACTTTTAGTTTTGAGTTTCCTTGATGCAATAAATTACATATCCCACCTTACCCAAAGTTCTCCACTCTCTTACCTTTAACATAATTTCTTGCACAAGCACCAGAAAAAGTGCATAAGTTTTGCTTTTCCACCATAAGCCAGATTTCTTTATTTCAGTCATGGTGTCATAACATGTTTCTTCTGGTTGTGAAGAAGTGAGAGGGAATGTATTTCAAAAGTACCTGACTGAAATTAATTTTAATTCTGAAAAATGTAAATTTCAAATCAGGTAGACTTACCTCAGAAAGAATACCCACACTGAGATGGAAAAGGGAACTAAAGAGTGTCATGATAAAACAACAACTATATCATTGGATGCAGAGCTCTGAGACAGGAAAGGTAACATTCTTAGATCACATGAACACTGAGTGGTGAGATCAAGCAGAGCCTAGGTAGAATCTACAATCAAAGCAGCATGTGACAAACATGATGCATCTGGAAGAACTGGGTAGAGAAGCCCAGCCACTAAAAGAGACAAAAATAAATATGAGGATAACATTAGGGAAACCATATTTTACAACAGAATTCTGCTTTGCTCTAAATGCCCTTTAATTATGATATAAAAAGGGGTCAGAGAGTATGGAGATATCTGTATAATCAGGTTCATGCACAGGTAGTAGCTAGATAGGCATCCAGGGTCAGAGCACAAAGCATTGTCCTGCACTTGCCATTGGAAGATCCTCAGGGTAAAAGACCAGTAATTAAGTAGAGATTAGGCATACTACAGAGCTAAAATACATACCACCATCTATAATTTAAAATGCCAGCAAAGACATAAAACTGGCTTAGTCAGTAGACACCTAGGGAGAATTAAAAAGAGCCGGGCAGTCCTGAAGATGGTGCATTGAGAAGACTAGGTAAGGAAGTAAGACAAGAGGAAAATGAGCTGTACGGTGTACTTCACCTTGGATAAAAGTATGAGGCATCAATTGAAGAATGCTCATCACATCTCCAATATTTTGAAATGAAACATAACATGTATGCAGAAGTGGGAAAAGGTACTTGCCAAGGCATCAGCTGCTACCTTATGGCATCCTCTGTTCGCTTCTCATGGAGCCTCAGTTCAGAAAGTGGAATAATGTATAAGACAATCACAGAAGTAAAAGAAAACATACGACAATCCTGATTGAACCAAACCATCTGAAACCCAAATCTCATGTTACAAAAGAACCTAGGAAATTTTTCTACTAGCATAATTAAACTCATCTCTTAAGGATTCCATCTGTCTTGGAGTACCTCTACAGGAGGCAAACAGAATTCAGAAGCTGAAGAGACAAAGATTTTTCCACATAACAGCCAGCATAAGGTCTTCCAATTGATACTGCAACTAGGATGCCAAGTATTTTTAAGGTAATCAGGTGCATTATGACCAACAAGTTAAATCAAGTGCAATGGCCAATTTATGAATGTCACTGGAGTAAAATTCAAGGAGCATGATTAATCATAATGTATTAAGAGCCTCTTTAAAGACCCCTGAATGATTTAGTACATACAATTTAACAAAGAACAGCCCTGATGAGACATAATGACCAAATAACAACCATCCATAAAGTCAGGGATGTCAAACATTGATGTGAAAAATGGACATTTGAGCTTGACTACTAAGATGTTTCAATGGTAGTAATGGAGACGGTTCTTCATAAGAAAGCTAGTGTAACAGGTAAAACATGGTTGGGCTAGTCAGAATGGAGCAATGAGGAGAACTCAACACTTTTTGGAACTGATCTCTGTCTGTAATTGTGAAAAAAAAAGGTAGAAAAGAGAGAAGATGCAAAGAAAAAGATTCTCCCAATTTCAATTGAAGCAACTACTGCCAGAAAAGCTGGATCCAAGACTGTAAACCAATAGGGTGGAAGCAGATGATTGTCTGCGATGGTAAATGCATCAATCAATGAAAGACTCAGCCACTCACATAATCACTGAAAAACTAAATGGTGCAGAGTCCATTCTGTGGGAAGAAGCCAACAACATCATGAAAGAGAGCCTACTAAAATGTTCATCATAACTGGAATCTGACATGCTGAGAATGAAGCCACAGAAGAATGGAGTTGTGAAATAAAGTAGTGTAATGTTTGTTGATTTACACCACCACTATGGATATATCTGTTCGAATGAATATGGTATGGTAGTATAGAAAAGATAATAGCTTTAAACAGGTATAATGAGCCATCCACTGATCCAGTAAGTTAATGTGAAATGCACTTTTCTGTGGAATCTATCCACAAAAAGATGCTGATCTGCCAACACAGTGCCCCAACCTGTGAACAGATGAAGATCAAAATGAGGAAGAAAAACAGGGTAGCCTGCAGTCACAAGTTATTGATTCAATCAAAATTGAAAGGACCTTTCTAATAGGCATTTTAAAACATAAATAACATATAACTAATCAAAATATAAAACTAAAACCTAAGTACAATTTAATTTTCTATCAAATTACCATCTTTTTAGGTGAAAAACAATACAAAGTGTTAGAAAGGATATAAGGAGCAACAATACTGAGAGCATGTTCAAGATCTTGTATTAGATTCTGTGCACCAGTTTAAAAATAACAAATAGAAAATTGTAGTGTCAAATCCGCTCTTTCTTTTGGTTATAAACATCTTGAGAAATAGTGTTGAGTGAGAAATCATATGACTACGTGTAGAAAGTGGGCATGGTTTCCATCAAGAGTTTCCAAGAGATTTATTTTTCCTTTCTTCAAACTTGCCCCAAAGGAATTTAACCCTCTCCAGACAGGTAATGGGTCAATGGCTATGTCATCACATTTGTTAACTGATATTTAAAATGTTATTGAACTACTACTTCCTGAATTTATGTCAATAAGTTTGGTATCAAACTGTAAATTGTAATTCAAATTTTAGTATTATACATTACTTTATTTTTTAATTTAAGTAAATATTAAAAAACATAGTTAAGCATCAATTTTTGTGTGTCACATGGTATGTTGAATGCAGCATCAGTTCAAATTAGATCTTTGTGATGTCAAAGTATTAAGTCTATAGTTTTGTACGAATTAGGAACTCAAGTTACTGATATTGACAAGCTAGAATATAAAATAATAACCTCCTATCTTTTCTCTTTGCTGATATATGACTCATGAAATGAATCAAACATTGTGGCCCCTTATATACACTTCCTTCAATATATGACATGTGAATAACCATTTGAAAGTTCAGAATGTCCCCATAGTGGCTTTCTCAGCCATTTCCATGTGTTAGGACGCAATCTCTTTCTTTCAAACCAAGATTTCAAGGAGGTAGGTTGTGTCTTTAGTCTGCTTGAAATTTCATATTTTTAGATAAATTATAGTATCAATATAGTAATTTATGATTCTTTTGTTATTCAACTGTATATATAAAACCTGAAAAACAATTATTTCATTTCATATCCTCCACATGCCAAATTTTAAAAGTCTTAGCAACCTACGTCAAGCAGCAACTGAGTACAAAGATCGTAGCTAGAAGAGATAATTGTTTGCTTTACTTCTTTATTTACTGTTTTATGTTTTAATAAAAATAAGTTTAAGAACTTATTTCTAAATAGTAATAATCTATATACACATATAATGTATAATAATTGAAATGTGACTGTATTTTACAAAATACTAGTTTACTAAAACACAGCCAAGATAAGTCACTTTGTAAAGACTAATGGTCAGTTTTATAATATTTGATATGGTAACATGAAAGCACATGTGCCGCATCATTGTAACTTCTGTATTGTTAGCAGGGTACAGCTGAAAGGTCAATATAATAAAAATAATAAATATATATAAATGTATAATGTTATGAGATTTAAGCTATTTAGTCTAAACATTAATGTTTTCGTGTTGTAATATGTTGTTATTCTACAAAGAAAGAGGCATAATTTATATTTATTTCATAATTTTTTATGGTGATTACAAGATCAGTAAAATTTACCGAACCCATACAGAGATTTATTAGTGAAAACAACAGATAAAATGTAAAGTTCTTTTTCTTAAGAAACATTTCATAACTATCTGGACATTATAAAGATTTCGCATGTGAAATTTGAAAATTTTCTGATCCATAAAAGTATTTTTAATCATAAAATGAAAATTACTTTGCCTGTTGGATAGGCAACATGTGAAAAGAAAAAAAAGGCATGAGAAAAACATTGCTTAACAAACCTTAAGACTTAATAAAAAAAAAAATGATATTTTGTATATAAAAGCATTGTAATGTTTACTAATAAAGTGCCAAATTTCATTAACATACACTTACTAATTTAAAAGTTATAGCATGAAAAATATAAGAAGCATAAAATGGGTATGAGGTTGGTCATAGACAGAATAGGTGTATGTAAGCAAGTGTTTCCAAATATGGAAAGAGGTGGGTGGGGCCACTATGTTTGATTCACTAAGTATAGCAATATCTCAGCAAATAGAAAAGATAGGACATTCTAGCTTGTCATTATTGGTCATTTGAGTTCCTAATTTGTAAGAAACTAAAGATTTTGTATTTGGACATCATAAATATTTAATCTGAATCAATGCTGCAATCAACATACCATGTGACACACACAAGTCAAAATTTAGGTGTTTTTTTTAATATTTACTTTTAAATTAATAAAGTAACTTATGTATAATACTAAAATTTGATACCAAACTTATTGATATACATTCATAAAATAGTAGTTCATTAAAATTTGAGTGCAAGTCTACAAACATGATGATCTGGTCTTTAAACTGTGACCATAACAAGACCCATCTTGGTAGGGTTAAGTGGAGATAAGACTACTCCAGTTTGACTGACCAACCAACCAAGATGAGATGCCTCTCAAAAGAGAAGAGAATGGCTGTAAGAGACTTGATGGGATAGAGCCAAAAGAAACCAGTTGTCTGTGTAACGGTGAAATTGCAATCCCAAGCTGTGAATATGACAAACAAAAGCTCTGACTACCTAGCAAAAAATGTATAGAGCAGACACTGGGCAAAAACGAGAGAGAGAGAGTATGAAACTGAAAAATCTGACTCTGATGAGCAAATTGATGGTAAAGTCCAGATACAGAGGAAATGAAAATGTGAAAATAAGCATCCATGATATCCACTTTGGTCATCCAAAGACAGAGCACAAGACTACTTTTAGGTGAGAAAAGTCTCCATGGTAAATTGAGGTAGGTCAAGAAATCAATTGCAACATGAAAGACTTATGACCTGGCATCAATCTCCTGTTTTCTTGGGAACAACAAACAGATGGGAATAAAATCCTGGAGAAGGATGAAAAACCTGTTCAATAGTGTTTTGGCCAATAGGTCGAACACTTCTTCAAACAGACCCTGTCAAGAACCAGGATTTCTGGGAAGAGGGAAAAAAGTAAGACCCTCTGGGCTACAAATGGATGCCAAAGGTCTGCAAATTGAGTCAAATGGGTCGGTACTATCACTGAGCCTATAGAATAGTCACCAACAAAACTGATGGTGCTGAAGTCTACAAACAGTGGAATGATAGATGGGAGCAGAACAGGAAAAGGGGACAGGGAGAGGAGAGGAAGCAGGAGGATGGAAGACAGAAATACATAAAGAAGGAGCGTGGGTGGGATGATAAACTATGAAGAATATGAAAGAACATTAGCACATGGCCTCAAAACACGATTCCAGAGACTCAGGTACTCTCTTCAAAACACTCTGGCAAGGAAAGGAGCCAAATAAAGGTCCATGAGGTATAAGAGAGGTAAAGGCACATGAGTAAAAAAGGGCAAATTCCAGCAACAGAGCAACCAAGTATGGAGTGACAAGGCCAAGGAAGATAAATTCACCAAAGTAGAAAAGGTAAGTGAATGAGTTTCCGCCAAACACCACGCAGAGGAGTGGTGGATAGCCTTGGAAAGAAGGTGAAAAGAGGACAGAAAGCATAAAGGAGTAGAAATGGTAAAATGAAAATGTGAGAATTGAGCTTGGGAAAGACAAAATAAACGATCTAGCCTCCAAACCTGAATATGAGAACCCAGGATCTGGGTGTCCAGAAAAGGGAAGTCAGCCCGATGATAGGCCAAGTCATGTTATCAACCAGAAAAGGAGGATGAGGTATGCTGGCACCAGAACAAAGTTGGGACAGAAACTGACCAGCATGAACCTGAATGTCAGGAGAAAAAGGAAAACCATAATAATCAGTATTAAGGGCTGAATGTAGAAAAGAATCATGAGATAAAGGAGAAAGAGAAAGTGGGTGGTAAGAACAAGTAAAGAGAAAATACTGAAGTATCAGAAAAAATGGAACATGATGGACAGAGCCACCCCATACTCTTCAACAGTAGAGACAGACAAGCAATGGTCAAAGAGTCAAGTGAAGAAAGAGATGAGGAATTGTAAGGTAGGTCAGCCAGGTGGAAAATGATGAAGGAGAGACCGACTCACCATTTCTGTTGGAAAATAGACAGAAGTGGAAGAGAAGGAAGGATACATGCTTGGAAAGTCCAGCTTGATGGTGATGGATCAGACAACTCTCATACATGAAGATGAAGAGTTGTCACACTATGATGGAAGAGTGATGTGTGTGGAATTTTTTTTTTTGTAATTGTGGAAACCAAGGTTGAACAGGCCAGAAGGAATCAGCAGCAACACTTTGCATGAGGTTTCACAAACCAGAGCAAGAAGCCATAAGAGAAGAAAAAAAAAGGAACTAGGTATAGACAAAGAGATGAGATCAGTCCTGACTGAGAGCATCTACAGCCAGAGCTGATGGATGAGGAACAGGAGACCAGAAGAGAAGAAGTTTGGTATGGAGAGGAGAGGCAAATGCATATATTAAAGGAGTACTAAGGAACATACTCAACAGAATCTCTCAGCATGAAGGGACCATTCCATGGGTAAGATATGGTCCTGTTGATAGAGATGGTCCACAACAATCTTCAGAGTGTCCAGAACATGGCATGCAATTAAGCTCATCTGATTGTAATGGGCCCAGTAAAGGAGGTCCAAAGTCTGGAAGTAAAGGAACTTGGATTAGGTGTTCCTCTTGACAGTTGGTGTGTGATGCAACCACGTAGTTGTCTGAGTGGATCATAATGAAATAATCCACCAGGAGGGGAAGGAAATGGGAGCATGCCCATTGGAGAGTGTGCAGTCCTAGAATGTTGATATGAAGAGAACAATCCTCTGAGGTCCAACAACCTGAAGTAAAAGTAATTCAAGGATGTTCCCCACTTGATGAGAGAAGCATCCATGAATAGGTTTGGGAAGAGGCAAGGGAATGGCAGAGGTGGTGTTGGAGCAGCTTAGCCACCAAGCAAGATCATCCATAAGAGAGAGTGGAAGGAATATTCATGAAGACAGTGGATCCCCAGACAGGCTCCACTGATTGCACAGTGCTCACTGTAGGAGAAGCATATGTAATTGGCCAGGTGAAATATGGGGTTCCAGAGGAGCCATAGTCCCCAAAAGAGATAGAAACTCCCATGCAGAAGGAGAGGTGCAGCCTTTGGTAACCAGATGCTTGATGTCTTGTAGATGTAGAGATGAAGGTTGGGCACAGCTGATGTGACAGTTGAAAAGGTTCCCCAGGTGGATTAGATATTGGATTGAGGTAGGGAAGAATTTCAATTATTTGATGAGCCATCCCCTAAGCAAGGGGCTTTGTGAACAGCAGGACAGGAGAAGCCAGACTATGCAGATGACAAGCAAAAGCCCATACAATGTGATTGAATACATATGGGGCCAATGCTATACTGAATGGAAAGACATAGAATTGGAAGAAACTGTCCCTGTGGACGAATCTGAGGAAACGCCATGATGAAGGGGCTATTGGAACATACTTTGGTCATCCATAGGCTGGGTTGGAAAAACGAGCAGAAAGAAAAATCATTCTCCACCTGAAAATAAGGGATGATCAGAAAACAGGTGATGGAGGATAGAAATATGGTTGAGCACAAGTCCCCAGTATTTTTTGGGAACAATGAAAATGCAAGAGTAGTAACTTGGAATGAGCTTGTGAACTTTCTCTGTAGCTTGTTTCTCCATCAGGTCCAAAACCACCCCATCCAGCTGTTGAAGGTAGGCTTGATCTGGGTGATGAAAGGTAGCAGACTGGGAGAGAAAAGGAGGTGAGGAAGAGAAGTGAAGGAAGAAACAGTGGGTAATAAGGAACTGAATGACCTAGCTGTCAGAAGCAAATGTTTCCATAAATGTGCAAACTGGGACAGATGGGCTCTTACATGTCCAAGTGGATGGTCACTGGTGGTTAGGTAGGGAGGTTTGA
>NW_013673489.1:0-1736 GCF_000517525.1 Limulus polyphemus
CAGGATATTTCTAGAAAACGTGGCGTGACACTAGTCACGTGACCTCGCTGACGCAACAATATGTTTGTATAAATATATACATTTAACATTACTTTTAAAGTCACATTTGTAAAAAAATAATAATCAAAGGATTCATAATACAAACTTCTATATCATAACTAATCCATCAGACATTTAAAACTAAACTCCATAATTTCTACGCCCCCTCTCCCCGGTGACTGAACAGTAAGCTTGGGGGTTTCTAACGGTAAAATTCGAGGATAGTTACCCGAGATAGACGCAACGCAGATGGTCCAATATGTAGCTTTACGCTGGAAAAACCAACCAACCTTAACATTTTCAGCCACTAAAAATATATATATCTCGCGATTTAGGGCATGAGAGCATCACGGCATAAACAGCATGTTGCCAGAGAGTATGATTTTATAATAAGAACATTTTGGTTGGGATTACTTTTTTAGCGTTGTTTTTACTAATCATAGTACCTAGTGCTTAATGTTCATAAATGCAGCGTCAAAATAGTGACATCTATAAAAGATTTTGTGATTTACTAATTCAAAGTGACTTGTTTATGCTTACAGAGATACGTGCATTACAAATTGTTTATTTTATAAACCTGGTATTCGGTCAACGTTTTAAGCTTTAATGATGCGTTACCCAATGCTATAAATTTAGTTTAAAGCTAGAATAAATAACTAACCGCTCCCCAGTGGCACAGCGGCATGTCTGCGGACTTACGACGCTAAAATCCGGGTTTCGATACCCGTGGTGGGCAGAGCACATATAACCCATTGTGTAGCTTTGTGCTTAATTACAAACAAAAACAAATAAATAAATATTTGTTTATGCTAAGTTACGCGAGATTACTAAATAAGCTGGAAGTGCATGCTACTTTGTTGATGCTATGTTGTCAGGACAACCAGACACCAGAATTTTTAAATAACGAGTGTTATTGTACTTGATATTGATTACTTCCAGGAAGAAAAAGAGAAGTATTTATTTCATCATGTATAAAACTATATAATATTTTATTATTGTTTTTTCACTTTGTAAAGCTATTATATTATCAGGATAATTTTAATATTAAACACTTTGTTCTTTTCTAATGCTGACTTTTTTGTCCAAACTTGATATTTTTAATTGGAAATGAAAACGGAAAAGTGCTTCAGTTGGCTTAGTTTTTGATATTGTTTGAAGCCTATTTTTTCTTAATTTGCTTGCCCGGTGATTCAGCAGTAAATCTGAGGCTTGTAACGTTAAAAATTGGGTTTCGATACCCGCAATAGGTAGAGCACACGTCGTTTATTGTGTAGTTTTGTACTTAAGAACAAACAAATAAGCTTTCTAAATTTAATTTCTTCATATACGTATTTTTAAATCTTTTTCTACTGAACCAGGCATTGGTATATAAGATAAGAGGAGATCAAGCGGATTATAGCAATGCTACGATATCTGTCCAATAACTAAATAATCCATGAGGTTAAATTAGTTCCATAAATATTAATGACAATGTACCTTAGTTACTCATGATTTCCTGAAATATATCCATTAGTGATTCTTGGTATCCTCCTACTTTTTTAGCCGCTGCATAGCGGCTCATAGAATGGTTCTGAGTTGTTTTTGTTTTGTTTTTTCTTTTTCAAGTACAAACTTTTGTCATATCTCCGTAATCTTTCGACCGATTTGAGATTTAATTACAATTTTGGACTCAGGAGGTCAAACACTTTCGACTGATA
>NW_013673489.1:2395-4588 GCF_000517525.1 Limulus polyphemus
CTGGTAAAGATCTTGATGAGTATAAAATCGAATGGGGTATACATGTGACCCACGTTTGGTATTGCTGACGCACAAAAATATAGCTAATAAAAAGGAAAATAAAGGTCTCATAGATTAATTTACTCTCGGCTATTGAGGATTCCCTCTTGTTTTCTCAAAAAATTACTATAATTACTCATTAAAACAAGCAAGTTTTGATACACAAATGGCTGTTTTTTTTTCCAGTATATTTAGTTTCGAGTTTCAAAACATTTATTATGAGATATATATGTGTTGAAAGAATAACAGCGTGTAGCTAACGAAACAGTTTTAACACTCTTCTTGTCCCTGAGCTTTTAAGTATAAATCATTTTTCTACTGTTATAGCGAAAGTGTTTGAGGTTATTTAGATTTTTACTTAAGCCTAGCACTTGAGTTTTCTTCACCATATGATGGCGTAAATTCGAATTTAAAATATTGTTACGACAGCGGAAGTCACGTGACGCTGGTAACACGTGATGATATTTTCGAAGGATCCTGAATTGTCCAGGCAACTCAAGTCTGTTCCAGGCGCCCTCTTTTTTAGTATATAAGCCCGGCAAATAAAGCGAGATAGAATTGTAGAGATAGGCATAGATAGAGATAATCGAGTCAAACCGTAAGTAAAGTGTGTGAATCCCTGTGAATTATAGCGTGTGTTTATAAAAGTTGTTAAGTTTAAAGTGACTGTGGAAATTCTGTGTATTACAAAGTTGTATCGAGAAAGAATAAACTAATTTTAATTAAGAAAGGACTTGTATCGCTGAAGTTCCTCGGAAATAATTTATACCGGAAATTAACAAACGAGCAGATACGCAACAATATGTTTACAATCTATAAGAAAACACAGGCGCCTATCACATATGGCAGAAGGGACACGTGCCCCCACATTTTCTCCAATTAATGTGCATACACCATTATTAACAAATATGTTATGTTGATTTTCTTACCCTCCCAATTTCCGTCAAGATTAGATATTTCTGTAAGAAAATCCACAGAACTGACCAGCTGAAAAATGATGCTTGAGCCATTTAAACTCTAATTTTGCTCTTGTCCAGAGGCAGCTTCCGGTAGTCCAGTTGAGTTGAATAATTGGTCACAATCCCAGGAGTTGCGTCGATAGGTGCTGATACTTCATGGTGAGAATGGTTGACTTGTAGAAGATAGAAAAAGAGTTATTTTATTCCTTGGTGGTAACAGTGGCTTTCTGGCTGTATATTGCCCTGTTGATTCCCTTCCTTTTGATTTTCCTAGCTACAGCTTATGGGACTTTGTTTTACAGCAGTCTCATTCCACCTGTCATTGAAGACCTTCCATGGTTACTGCTTTCACCTTACGAGTGCAGTGAAGATTGATGTCCTGTCAATAGAGTTGTGTCGGATCTGATAAAAGGACTTCTCTTCCCAGCTTCATCGTTTAGCCTTATCCCCGCATGGCTTTGCACATACATCCAGGTGACGGCCTTACCATACATCTGCTTTGCTTTCAGCATCTACTTCAGGACCAACTAATTTTAATTTTATGCGAGTCAGTCGAAATATTATGTTGGTGTGACTATGTAATTGCGGTTCGTTGCTTTCAGCTATTCAAAAGACTTCTTGCTTTATGAACATATTGGATGCTTCACCATCCATATGCAGGATGCTGTTGCTCCACGAAACAATGAATGCCCAACCACCTCTTCACTATCTTTGGTGAAAAAAAACAACAACAAAAAAAACAAACATCTGTGGCTATGACTGGTGACTGTCAACATCTGACTTTTGCTTCTTATGAAAAATATTCTAGTAATAAAAAAAATTGCAGTTATGGTTAACATTTATTATTATATGCAGTAGCATGTTTTCCATATCGCGGTATATTTACTTAGGAAATTAGAGCTGATTATCTTCATTTGTAGGTATTACAATAATAATACTTTTTCAAACTTTCTTTGAATTTACTGAAAAAATCGAATTCCTCTACTTTAATATGGCAAAGAAAAATAATTTTGATAAATTATTCGGATGAATTTGATGTTGTATTTTGGTACATGAAATAAAAGTAACGCATAAGTTTTTGCCTAGATGGCACTAGTGTGAAAATATGTAAGTGAAGTCTCCCAGAACTTGAAAACCATTACCAGTTTTAATTTCGTGTATGTAACGCAGCGTTGATGAAAGTTAGCGCTCGAAG
>NW_013673489.1:5588-13744 GCF_000517525.1 Limulus polyphemus
TAGTATTTTGGTACATGAAATAAAAGTAACGCATAAGTTTTTGCCTAGATGGCACTAGTGTGAAAATATGTAAGTGAAGTCTCCCAGAACTTGAAAACCATTACCAGTTTTAATTTCGTGTATGTAACGCAGCGTTGATGAAAGTTAGCGCTCGAAGAGTGAAGATGATGTAAGTTGGCTGTGTGAGAAACATTCGCGGTTTTAGTGTAAATAATGTTGTGTGAGAACAATTAAAATGTGTTGACATTTGAAACATCGTAAGTGTTGCTTTTTAACTTAACGTTTTGATAGTTTTTTATATCATAAATAAACATGTTTCGATGTATTCCGATATTTGGTGGCTGTAATAGACAAGTAGAATATATTGACAAAAGACATTGCAATTTACTGAACGTACCTGACGACGTGCTACGTTATGCTCGAACTTTAGAAGAATTACAGTTAGATGCTAATCATCTGAAAGAGTTGCCAAGGGTGAGTAGATAAGTTTGATAAGTACATTTAAAATTGTAGATTGGTGTACAATACATACAATCTTGAAAAGTAATACTAAAAAAAATTCATTGTACTTGTAAGTTGTAGCCAAGGCTATAGCAGTAAACTGCAAATGTAATGCTAATAGTAATAGTGTAAAGTATGCCGGATGAGTGAGTAAGCTAAGTAACAGGTGTGATAGTAATATTACTAATACTAATGATTTTGAATTTTAAGTTTTACTTTTAGGCTAATATACATAGCATGTTTGATACTAATAAATTAGGACTGTATCAGTAAAGAATCTGAAAACATATTCATCGTATAACAGCAAAAACCCTAACCACACATTTCAGAAGATTAAGCCACAGGCTACATAAATAAATATAAAGAAATTAAAAATGGCAAACATTAATTAACTATAGTGGCTTTTATGTTGGAGGTTTATGTATATATATTTACACACATATATATATTTACTACTACTATGCACGTGATTTTGGTATCAGAATTAGAATTTATTTTAGTAGATACAATTAATAGAAATGCTAAATTTTTTTATTATTTTAGATGTAATCAGATATATATATGTAGGTAATTATTATATATATTGATTTATACAAGGTAGCATACAACCTTAATTTGAACTTGATAATAAACAGGGATAAATGTAATCATAGGGTTTATTATAAGGTAGTAAACATTTGTAACAAGTTTATAAAATGTGTATAATATGATTACTGTTTATTGGAGTTTTTCCTTATAGCATGCAGTCTTATGTAATTGTAATAGTTTTAGAAAATTATGTTGATTAATGGTAATCTAGTGTCATTTTAAAGATTGAAAACTTCAAAAATGTTAATGGGGACAGTCTGTTTTATTATTGCTTTATAAGTTAAAATAATACAGTTAAATTTTGCACATTTTTTTTAAATGTGAGATTAAAGACATAGTTTTTCTGTTATTTCAAAGGTCTGTAACAATTATTATTATTATTTTAACAAGTTATTTGTTATTAGTATTAGGGTAAGAAATGATTCAGTATATTATTGATAGGAGAGAGAAACTAAAAGGTTATGATGATTAAATTTAATTTCTCATCTTCCCAATTCTTACACTTGTTATGTTGTTTAGGATTTATGATCTCTGAAAGATAACTTGATACAAGTAATAGAAACAAAATCAGGTAGAGCAAGTAGAAGGCAAAGGAAGCTGTTTCTTCAGCCTGTTCTTTTTTTTTGTTAAAAAATTGAAATTCATCTTTTAGATCTGTAATAAAAAAAAAGCAAGAGCAAATGGATCCGAAATTTGTAAAGCTAATTTTAGAAGTATAAATGAAGGTCAAAATGAAAAAAATATTTAATCATTACCTATGATTTGAGTTCCATGTGGTTAAGTTTTATTATTAGTGTCTGTTTTTCACTCCTTAGGTCAAGTGGGAAGAATATATAGAGCCTGTACAAAAAGTTTCAAAAACTGTAATCAATTTTAATTCATAGGGAAATATTTTCCTATTGAAAACTGACTACTATACAAGTGTTATTTGTAAGACAAATGAAGGACATTATAAGTAAAATATTTTTATAATTAATTTAATCTCTCCAGAATTTTTTTTTATCTGAGACATAGGAATGGTTTTGGAAGATATTAATGTGAAAAATTATACTATGCTAAAAAATTTAGACCAATAAAAGTATACAAAAAATGCTTTTAAAAGCTAATGTTATGCAACATGATACAGAATAACATAAATTTATCAAGGGAAATGAGTTACAAAATAGCAATTATAAAATTTATTGCATTAAGATAAAGATTAAATGAAGTAAAATTAATTGAATAACCCTATATAGACCATAAAATACAAACTCAGAATAAATAAAACTAAAATAAAAATTCAATGCGAAGTAAAAGAGAAAAAAAAGCATGCTGAGATACATTTAACTTTACACACAATATAATATTTACTAAAGCACCCTTAAAGGGATAATTGGATACTAAGTAGATGCTCCATAGATGTCACTTTTAACAGATTATATTTCTGAGGGCCTCTGCCTATCCCTTTTGAGGTATTCTTAGTCTTCCTTTAATTTGCAATTATCCAACTTTCAGTCCCTGTTACTGTTCCTTGCACATCCATGACTAAGTTTTTGTTGATGCAAGGCCCGGGCCTCTATGGAGTCTTCCTCTGTCTGGAACATTGAAGTTCCTTCACTGGAGACCTCCTCCTTCTGGAACATTGAAGTCCCTTCACTGGAGACTTCCTCCCTCTGGAACATTGAAGTCCTTTCACTGGAGACTTCCTCCCTCTGGAACATTGAAGTCCTTTCACTAGATATTTCCTCCCTCTGGAACATTGAAGTCCCTTCACTGGAGACTTCCTCCCTCTTGGAACATTGAAATCCCTTCACTAGAGACTTCCTCCCTCTGGAACATTGAATCCCTTCACTAGAGACTTCCTCCCTCTGGAACATTGAAGTCCTTTCACTGGAGACTTCCTCCCTCTGGAACATTGAAGTCTCTTCACTGGAGACTTCCTCCTTCTGGAACATTGAAGGCCAAGAAATACACTCTTAGAGTTTCAACTTTGATGTACTTTTTTAAGTGCCTTGATATAGTGCTGACACATTCCTGAACTGGATAAGAGTGCTACATCCCTGATGATGTTGGGGTACTGGCTTCTTTCCTCACCAACGCAATGGTTGAAGAGAAAGACATGTACAGTGTGTCAGAGCTGCAGACATATACAATGTGCACCAAAAAATAGATTCAACAGATGAAGATTTTCCTCAAAAATATAACATTATCTTTATGGAAAAAATACTTCCAAAATTTAAATAAAAGACAGACCTTGTTAAATAGTGTTATCTGGAATGATCATCTCGGTTGTATACATACCATCACAACTGTTAATACACCATTGTTAAAAAAAAGTTAAATCATTTCAATCATTCAACTGTATTATAGTCCACCTGTATTATAATCAAGAAGGTTATCATCCTGTAAATATCCTATCATGAACCACCTCTTAATAGCATAGAAACCAAGGATTGCCTCGTCCTTTCAGTCACTGGCAGCTGACCGTCCTCATAGCCAAGTGGTTAATACCAACCGTAATGATTAGGAGGTTAGTATTGGCATTTGAGCTGGTCACCAGAGCAGACAGACCACTTTTATTATAATGCTGCCTTGTATAAATTCTTATGTTATGTAGGAACTGCCATTACCTTCTTTATCATTACCAAAGTCAAGAGTATACAACAGAGTGTTCTCATCAGAGTCATCTTACTCATCCACCTCTGATTCCTGGAGTAACTAGTTCTTGAGAGGCTCACTGATGATGTGGTTATTCATTTTGTGCTTATGTGCATCATACAGTTATCACAATTTGTAATTCACTTTATTAAGCTGTTCACATAGGAGATACAAATCAGAAAAAAACTTGCTTGTTGTCTGTGAGCACTTACCATAGTTTTTTTTATTGAACAAGGTTCAAACTTTGGTTCTCTCGTTTATTATATGGTTGCTTTACCTGTTTGCTCATGTACAACTTCATGTGCATCAACTACTGCAGAATGGAACCACTCCATGTATTCCTGCAAACACTGCCACATAATTGTTGAGTACTATGTGACAGTCCCAGGGGTTGCATTAACAGGTACTGACTTCTCAAATGGAGACCGGCTACCTCCATGGATAGAAATAATGAAATAACATTACATTCACTCCAGGGAAAGCTATCCGGAAGATTACATTCCCTCATGTAAAGTTGCATTTTTGAATTTCCTCATGAATTGTAATCCATGCAATATGTTCACTGTCATTGGTCGTAACTAAAAAGATATGGATGGACCATGCATGCATTACCAATTGGGAAAGCAAACTAAGAAGATAAAATTCTTCAAGCAAATCTAACTTCCTTGGGAGTGCGGGAATGTGAGCGGCTTTACAAGAGGTAGAAGAGTTCCGGTACTTGTGTTACCAGTGGCCCTCTGGTGGTAAACTGTACTATTGATTCTTCATCTCTTTCTTTTCCTAGCTACTCCATACAGTACTTTCTTCTCCGACAGTCTTTTAACCTTTTAATGTCGATGAAGAATATTTAATAGGAAGTCATAATTTTAGGTTTTCAGTCCTATTAGATACAGCTAGGCCTAACATTGCCGATACATACTTCCACATATCATTATGAACAATAATTACTTTAACAAATGGATATAATAAGTAATTGATAAATATTGTATATTTATGCATAACATTGATCTTATTATTTATTTGAACATTTAATGTATAACACATAACATAAAATTTTTGTTTAAACATTCTTTTATAATTTTAATTTTTAGTCTATACATTTATGAGTAGTCTGATTCTTATAACATCTAGAAATGGAATGCTTTTGTTTTTATTGTACATTTTCATTTTAATTCTGAAATGTTGTGAATTTAGTAGATTAGTTCTGTTTTTGTTTTTTTAATATGTGGAGGACACTTTATATTCAGTTTGAATCAGCAGTTGTTCTGTTTTTATTTTTAGGGACTTTTTCGTTTAGTTCGTTTGAGGAAACTTTCTCTAAGTGACAACGAAATCTGTCGTTTGCCCCCAGATATCGGAAATTTGGTCAACCTGGTAGAATTAGATGTTAGCAAGAATGGTGAGTATTGTTTGTTAACTAATTATATAACTATATCAGTTTAGAGTTAAAATTCCTGAGAAAAATTTCAGTTGCCAAACAGAAGCTGAAGTGTTTTTCAGAAGGTCTGAGAAATACTTGGGTTCTCTTGTCGATTATATATATTGTATATTTAATAATCCTGTTATTATTGTTGAAGTCTCTGTATTGCTCTTCTTATAAGTTTTAATTTATTACATGTTTTCAATATATTCTTGTTAATTAGGAATTTTGAACTTTTAAATCTGGGACTTCCTCAGTTAGATTTGACCATGTCTTTTTGGTATGTTACAGTATTTGCATCACATGTTGAATTACATATGCTTTAAATTATGATAGGTAGTTTTTTAGTTAAGGATATTTTGCTAATTTTATTCCTTTTTCAGGATTCTGTTTATTATTGTGTGATTTCATCCATATAAAATACATTCCTCTTGGGTTAAACAAAGGGATTTGTTGTTTTAACGTACTTAGGACCTTGGAAACTTCCTAAAGTTTACTGTTTATTAAAGTTTTTTTTAAATGTCTCATACAAATGATTACCCCCTCTCTCCATTACTTAATAAAATATTACTTAAGCAGTGAGTGTCACTATTCCTTCTAGCTGAGTAAAGTTATACAGTAAAAATTAAGATTTGTTATATAGAAAACATTGGAGATTTTCATGAACTTAGATATGTGTATAAAAACATTCACAAAATGTGTGACAAAGTAGAATATGTGATAATTTTATTCATCTCTTTATGGATAAACTACTAGAACATATAATTATTGTTTGTACTACATTAAAAAAAAAGAATACTGAGCCATTGTATAAATTCTTTATGTGAGCCAGATGAAATGTCTTTATCGGTTATAAAATTTATAAAACAAAGTTGAATATTTTCTTTGTACTCCTTGAAAATCAAACAAGTATAATTGGAATCTCTGTGCCGAGCAAATAATTAATATACTGTATGTAGCACAGTATCAAGCAGGCAGTAGCACTGCCTATGTAGGGATGTCTTGGATTGTTCATCGAAATGGTATTTTAAATATTTCCTCAATAGGTCATCAGAACTTTACAATACTATACAGTGTTTTATAACAATATCTATGTAATAACTTGAGTTACAAGTTCTGGGAATCTCTGTAAATATTATTGCAAAAAGTTTTAATTTCTTCTTCTTTTTTATTACATGATAACTCAAAAAACAAAACAATGTCAACCAATTTCTCTGAGGTAACATCGTTTTAAATGGAGTATCTGCTTTTATAAGTATTATTGATAACTAGTAGTAATTTTAAAAAAATCATAATTCTAGTGTAAATGATGTTATCATTACCCCTTGAAGTTAGCTTTCTTACTGAAATTTGGTGTTCTTTTAAATAGCTTAAGTGCAGGGTGAAACAGGAATTACCAGCCAATAATAGATAAACAATAAATGTTACATTTAGAACCTCATTGTATTTAGAATTTGGTTAAAAATACAACTTTCCTTTGTCTATTGAAACACTGCATTAAAAAAAAAATCAAACAAGTAAAAAAAAAACTTTTCAAAAAAGGAAGTAAATGTGCTATCTTGTTTGCATGGTTTTTGAAGGATTATACTAGCCATCCCTACTATCTCGTTTCATTGTTTTTGAAGGATTTATATTAGCCATCCCTACATTTACTTCCATTTATGTATGGATAGGCAAGTATATTAGGTATGTAATAAAACTAAAGTACATGCACTCTGTATGTCTGTCTGTATTTATAATTGTTGGTGTATTTAGAAGGAAAACTCATACTTAGGATATTTGTATATCTTATCCAGAGGTATAGGAGGCAAATTAAATGTGGGGGCCCACAAGATTTATTTGATTGAGTGAAGCAAGAGAATGTCTACCACAGGTGCGCCATTATAACTGGGGCTCAGTGCTTGCCTTAGGGCTCTGGAAACTCTTGAGTTCTGGATTAAATTTTATGAGTTCCCCTGATTTTCCTGAGAGTAATTTTCCTAACTTTTTACTGGGACAGTTTGAAAAGTCTGCCCCCACCCTCCATCTACTTCTTGTTCCACTCTTATGTGTTTAGTGGTTATTTGATTAGATCTACTGTTATAAAAGCATACCATAAAACACTAGAAATATTTGTGTCATCATCTTCATTGTTGGCCAAAGTTTAGGCTGCACACTTTTGCCATGTCCAGTTCTCAATTTCCTTAGACTTTGTGAAGTTCTCGTAGTTTATATTACCTTTACAGCAGAAAGAAAATTAACAACAGAAGTTGTTCTATCGATGTTAAAGAAAAAACCTCAACATGTAACCAACTACTATACTAGTGTGATGTTTTAAGAACATTACAATTTCTTCGTGAACAAAGTTGTATGTATGAATTTTTTCTATAGCAGGCTGATTTCTTCAAACAATTAATGTATTTTGCTTAGTATTTGCTGAAGTTCCACCTTTTGGATAATAAAACAAATAATACCATTACAGTCTTAGTTTTCACACTGAAGTTTGGCGTTCTTCTGTTAATAGCATAATTGTGGAACAAATATAGAGAACACATTATTATCTGTACAATATAGTAGCAGCTGGCTAAACTTACAACAGTTAACTTTTCCCACAATATCCAGTAAAAGTGGATTTTATCTTGTTCCTTGTGGCTGTGACCAGTGGCAATATATCTCGTAAAGGGCAGTGTCACTATATATATATATATTGTTTTATTTTAACTGAAGATGTTATATTGTTTTTGAGCTATCTATAACCTGTAGTCTAAAATGTTGATTATAATTGCTAAATGCATATCTTGTCCATTGTAACTGGTGGCTGACATACTGCTTATTGTGACTGACCAGTATGCATCTTCTCTGTGTGTGTGTATGTGTGTATATATATATATATATATATATCTTTATTTATTTATTTATATTATGCATATGACGACTGTTGTCACTTGTATTTTGACTGTAGCTTGGTTTTTTTATATTACTTCTGTACTGATCAAGGGACAGAGCAATATTCCAAAGGACTTGTATTCCG
>NW_013673489.1:14027-17582 GCF_000517525.1 Limulus polyphemus
ACTTGTATTCCGAAAAAAATTTAGGCTACTATTACTGGAGTTTGCTTTATTCTACTTAATGTTATTCAACTTTTTCATCCTGTTTGTCTGATAGTAATGAAAAAAAAACCTATAACCCAAGTGCTTTCGAAGAAGAAAGATCCACCTTTCGAAAGCGATCGGGTTATAGTTTTTTTTTTTCATTTCTATCAAGACTTCTTGAACCTACGTGTTTTTTCTAACATCATGAATGTCTAATAATAATGATATTATTATGATGCGATTTTTGACATTATTTTCAAAACATTAAAAATATTTAATTACGAGTAACAATAATATAGGTTTTTGAAATGATTACAAATATACCTCAAAATGTTATCGGCATATTTCCCTGATATAACATACTGTTGTTTATGTAATATAACAATATCAATGAACGTTAGGCCTACATGAGTAATTTCTTCTACATTCAACTTTCGGAATATCGGGGTGTAACCGTTTTGCATGTCTCTTGCTGTGATTATTTAGTGTATATTGAGATTGTGGCTAGTGTTATTTACTGGTAATACTGTACATGGTGTTGGCTGTGACTAGCGAGTTTATTGTTTTGTGACTAAAAGTAAAACGAATGCCTTCACGCGTTTCGCTTACCTAAGCAGGATAGTGACTGTTGACAATATTGTAAGATGTTGTATAGGCAGAATAACTTTTGATTTAAGTAATATGCAGTGATACATACTGAAAACCAGTTACTGTGTATGTGCTAACAACTAAAGCGAGATACGTAGTAACCTATTTTTTTGCAGTGTCATCTTATATTTCTGTTGCCGTCAACGCTTAAAATGGCGTATACCGTACTTTTTACCTTAAGATTTTTCAAAACACACGACTTAAATTTAAAGCGTTAAGGGCTGGGTTACAGTTTGTATAATTTTGCAACTAACTCGGCTGATATTTGAGAAGAGCTGCTAGTTTCGCCTTCCTTTTTCTAAACCTGTTGAAAAGTGACACAGAATGAATGAAATTTACACGGGAAAATAGGACGCACCGTTCTTGATGTTAATGTTTACGTTACATTAGCCATCGTGCAGGTATCCGGCTTACTAACCGTCACTACCCGTGTATGTGTATAAACTACATGACGCATTGATACTGAGAATATCGTGGATTTTATGTTTTCTCACGAATTTTAATTAATCTTTTATTTTTGGTGCAGCAACATAACGTAACGTTAATAAATATGATTTTTTAATTCCTTTATTAATAGGCGCACTAGAAAACCATGAACGTTCGATTACACTTCTTAGAAGAACCAGTTTTATTTTTGGTAACGTCATGCCATTGTCCACACAGCATCCGGTGTTATTATGCCATTTTAACGTTTTAAACCGTTTGGTATGAATGGTTACGAACTAAAGCAGAAAAAAAAGTTTAGTTAATCGCTATAATTTTACACAAAAATTAAGATATTATTGTACTCTTAAGCTTTGAAATTTCATCATCCTAATACGACGTACATATAAGACGTTTGACCTATTTCATACATTATTTTATGGCGTGGATGCCTTTTGGTCATACTATATTAAGGCAGGAAACCCTTTCAATATTTTTGATACTATGCTCAGGGCCGTATTAAGGTATAGTGCCGCCCAACCTCCACGTGATCGCTTCAGAAGAGAAGAGTTTATATTAGTTACGTCATTAACCACGTGATCAGTCACATGATCGTTCAGCGCTCTTGATTGGTATCTTGAACATCGAAATATCTGAGCATTGATATAGATACCAAGTTAACTTAAGGTTATGGGACCTCATGAAAATCAAAAATTTCAGTTTGAATGTGGGACTAAGTTTAGTCTAGAACCTAGCAAATTGTGTCTTTTCAATTTCAAGCTCTACTTTTTTTGTTACGGACAAAAAAGCTTGAACATTAGACTTTAAACGTTTGTTTACTTTTGAGCTTCTGTAATTCAGACACCATCTAAATAATTAAAAGAGTAAAGTGCGTGCGAAGCTTGTTAAACATCAATAAACCATAGAAAAATGAAACTAGGAGTGAGGACGACGTTACCATATCTGTAAGTGAGGGATGGGTGTAGATAGCAATATGCCTTGCAAATGGAAAGGTTTTCTGGGGAATTGATCTGTCTTTCCTCAGAACCCCACTCAGACAGTAGCGTTTATGAGTTAATATTTTGTTTGTGGATTTCTCCATTTGTTTATAGACATTTCAGGGCACCGATAGTATCACCGTGTTAAGTTTAAATACTTTTCCCCGATACCCAGGTTTTTAAAGTGTCACTATATGTGGTCTCTTTTACTAGATAAGTCAATCAATTTGTCATTTTTGATCACACTATTTGGCTCAAAATGTCTTTTGTACTAAAGGTGTTTGGCGGGTATCATGTTTTAAGGAATATATTTAACCTCGCAGCCATTGAGACGCCCCGCACGGCCATCATATTCGTTCAGAACTCTAGTATCTAACTTCATACGTGAGTAGTCAAGGGAGGTCGTCCAACTGTTTTACCAACTTTAAATACACAGCACTATCTTTACATTTTATGACTGTGTATTCAAATATAAAATACCTCAACCAAAAAATGTTTCATACGTGAAGCACGAGTTTTTTCCTCAAGTTATTATTAATGACAGAATGTGTTTACTGGGTTATTTATACCAAATGGTCGTTTTGTTAGCAGCAGATAATAACTTTATTCATTACATTTGACATTCTGTAACATGAAATTATTCTTCACATTGTTTTTCATGATTATGAATTAAATTTTACAAACCTTTTAAAAAAAACGCATACTAGTATATATATATATTTGGAATGGACACTAAATGGGCAGGAAAAAAGAAAGAGAAAAAAAGTGTCGTATTTTAAAACAAATGTTTTACAACTACCACCTATTTTTATGCTTTATTTTGTTTGTTGTAGCCATAAATAAACACGGTCGTCTGTTACCACCACACGAACACTGAGGTGAAAAATGAAAACCACGTAGTTTCGTTGCTGACTCTGTACTGAACAATATTATAGAATATTTTGTTGTTTTTCAGAATTTCTAGTGCATTCTGGAGGCATTTGGACATTTTGGTAACAAAGTTATTTAAAAGTAGTTTACTATCCAGGTAATAATAAAACTTTTAATTTCAGCTGACATTTCGCCAATGCGGCTAACTTCATTACGAAAAATGCATCAAATGTAAAGGAAAACCAATAAACAAATGTTTATAAACAGAAAAAAATCAATGATATTTAAACCAAATAAGAAAAAAAAAGTTTAGCATCCGGAGTTTTCGGAAAAAAGGAGTAGGCCCTTTTCTCATTTTAGAAAGACTTCTTTGACCGAAAGTTTGCACCCTTTTTCATGATTGTTGCTTATTTTTAAAAGGGTACATGTCAGATAAGTTTTCTTTGTTTCATATTTTTTATCAAAACGATGCCACCTTTTTAAATTTTGGAATGCGCGTGTATATAGGCCTATAGTACAGTATATGATCTATACAAACCATTAAGTTAGGCCTCACTTGGAATAGTCTGTGTACGTACCGTATTTTTCGGAATAT
>NW_013673489.1:18573-21557 GCF_000517525.1 Limulus polyphemus
GAAAATACGGTAAATTTGGTCTTGTTTTTTAAGAAAGGATATTTATTGACTTATTGAAAGGGGGTTATTGGAATGCTTCTAGGATTTAAAGGAATTGGTTATTTTATCTTTAGGTAAGAAGAGTAAGAGGTGATCTTACTGAAGTTTACAAGATGAATGGGAGGATTGATAAAACAAGTTTTTTATTGTGCTGTCATTTGAAGATAACTTGTATACTCTCGTTCTATTAATATTTATAAAATACATGATAAGCTCTAGTTATTAAAATTTTAAACAGGATGACTGACTTATGATTATAGTCGGCAGTAGTGGAGGCTATCACTGTACAGGAGTTTAAGAAGGGAATCTACGATTTTCTGAAAGCAAAGGGTGGGTTTAAATTTGTAATTTTATTTAAGATAGGGTGCAGGGCCAATTTTGAAGCATCAAACGATCCCTTATAGTTCGTATTTTTTTGGTCTACCAGTGGCAAAGCGGTATGTAGGCTTATAAAGCTAGAAACCGGGTTTCGATACCCGTGGTGGGCACAGCACGAATAGCTCATTATGTAGCTTTGTGCTTAACTACAAACAAACAAACCGTATTTTATGTTAAGTGAAGTGCACAGAATGTATGAGTTCAGAAATAATTATGCGTATTGTTATTTATAATAATTATTACTAAACTTAAATAACTTAGTATTATTGATGAGGATCACTGATAGTGTTTATGTGTTGTTCTGTTAATAAGTTATTTGAGCTACAAGCCTCTGTAGTAAGGGTTCGACGAGAGATAGGGCAACTCGAAGCGACGATCTAATTTTCAGTTTGTTCCTATAAATTGTAGTCGTAAGAACACAGCCTCTCATGGATGGGACAAGTAAGAACTTTCATTACCATTACACCCAGCTCTGGAAATTATTATTTTTTCTCCCATTGGATGTTTCTGCGGGCCAGCGATTGGGAACCACTGTATTGGAGATCGTTTGTCCAAACATAGTTTTATAGATCGTTAAGACCTTAAACGAATTGTAAACATTGTAAAAAAAAAGTTTTGTTTGTTATCAGTATGAAGCCTTGTTCCTTTCTTTCGTGGTATAGGTTTAACAGTTGTTCTCTTTGCCCAGTCTTAACTTTTGTGTATTATGCGCGTTTGAAGATGGACTTATAATTAGATTTCATGATTTCAACAACTGTGTCTGTTTACGTCTTTCACGTAAATAAATTATGATTTGAAGTAGTGTCTATTCTTTACAGAGTTGTAGGTGTTCCTAAGAGGCTTTTATTGCACTATTGTTTCCTCAGTTTGGAGCTAATTGCTCGTATATTGTAAATATGATGATTTGAGTTTGTATGATAAACTAAACGGTACTTTAGAGAACACGAGCATAGCGTATGTAGGTTAAGAAACGAACATTTATTTACTTAAATAATTATGTATGTTGTGCGACTATACGGAATGTTTTTATTTTGAGCAAATCGCTGTTGTTTCCTGTATAGTGAAGGTTATATTTTGGTGAAGAAGTCAGTGCTGTTGTATTGTTACTTTGAGCAAATCGCTGTTGTTTCCTGTATAGTGAAGGTTATATTTTGGTGAAGAAGTCAGTGCTGTTGTATTGTTATTTTGAGCAAATCGCTGTTGTTACCTGTATAGTGAAGGTTATATTTTGGTGAAGAAGTCAGTGCTGTTGTATTGTTATTTTGAGCAAATCGCTGTTGTTTCCTGTATAGTGAAGGTTATATTTTGGTGAAGAAGTCAGTGCTGTTGTATTGTTATTTTGAGCAAAATCGCTGTTGTTTCCTGTATACTGAAGGTTATATTTTGGTGAAGAAGTCAGTGCTATTGTATTGTTTTCCCTTTTTTTTATATCAAAATAAAAAATAAAAAACAACAACAGCGGTCTCTAAAGAAATCTGGTTTCCATCATTGTGTGTTTTTGAAAACTATTGGATTTCTCAGTATACTTTATGGGCCTGTTTTGGGTTATGCTTATTAAGTTATGAATATTGGTTTTCATCTGGTCTGACGCAGAGAAGAGGGTGAATAAGATAATGTAATACTCTTCAATCGATAATATCCCATTACCACTTGGTGTAAATACCCTACTTGATGTTACGTTCCGAACATGTGCCATCTGAGTTAATGGACCATTTTGTATGAATGATACGTCGTAGTTATGAGATGATGGTAATGTGGCAACCTTAAGTTTATTACTTGTGTATTAGGCAAATTTCACGCAAAGTTACACGAGAACTTTCAGCGCTAGCCGTCCCTAATTTTGAAATGATGGACTAGAGGGAAGGCAACTAGTCAACACCACCCACCGCCAACTCTTGGGCTACTCTTTTACCAGTGAATAATGGGATTGGCTGTAACATTATAACGCCCCCACGGCTGAAAGGGCGAACATATTCGGTGAAGGGATTTGAAACCGCGATCCGCAGGTTGCTAGTTGAATGGTTTAACTGCCAGGCCCTTCAACCTTAAGAAGCTATATTTTGGTGAAGATGTGTTATGTTCTAATCATACCTACCAAAGAATAATAAAATATATAATGATAATAGTAGTATTTGTACATCGTTCGGCTGTGTATTTTGTAGAAGCACAGTAGCTTTTCGTAATTTGTTTGAAAAGTGTTAATTGTGGATATCTATCTCCCAGTGCTGTTTCGCACGTGGTATACGTGTTCATGTTTCCTAGTCATATCTGTCACTTACTTTACATCTATAGGTCTAATCTTAGTATCGAGCTTTTAGCTGAATTTTCTAAAGACTTACACGTGAATTAAATATCTCAATAAATAAATGTTCAGTTTTTATATTCCATTTCCACAGTTTTTGATTGTTTGTTGTTAAGCCTAACGTTACACCTTGAGTGTCTTAACCTCACTTGTAGCGTTGTAAGTCCTGAGAGCCACTTAGGGGCGTGTATATATATATATATATATATATATATAGTAATAATTATTCTATCAGTGCTACTACAACGAACGTACGTACTTAGTT
>NW_013673489.1:21965-25622 GCF_000517525.1 Limulus polyphemus
GTTGTAGTACGTAGAGACACTAGGGTCGGTGTATATATATATATATATATATATATATATATATAGTCGAAATATTTCATTCAGTGCATTCACAACTAGGTCAGTTTTCACGCTGTTTGCGTAAATGTACGTATTAAAGCTAGATTGATTTAGCTGGATTAGCAGTGCGTCAGCTCTAGATCTGTAATCTAACTAAAGGCTTGTTTTTGCATTGAATTACTATTTGAATTTTTTGAATTTCGCATTTTTAGTGAATTTGAAGTGTATGGATTATCATATTGGCTTAACAATAAAAGTTTAAGATAATCGTAAGAATATAGACCAAAATATTATGTTAAACAACGATATTATTTAACTACACCAAAGTCCCCCCCCCCCCAGATTAAATGAATACTTAATTAAAACTTATGGGCTCAGTCTGAAGACTTGCAACGTTGAAAACGGGGTTTCGATACACTGTGTAGCTTCGCTCTTAACAACAAAGAAAACGCACAGTTTATACGACGAAAGCTAGCGAAGGGTTAGAAATCAATAGGCCTAAAATTTGTGATAAAAATCACAAACTGCATTCTTTTCTTACTTTACATGGTATGATGAATTCAGGCAGTGAACAAAATACCTCTTTTAGCAGTGACTTGTGGAAGACATTGTTTTGAAATGCTATTTTTACACTTTTCTGATTTTGAATCTCAAATGAACAAATTAAGATGAATGTCTTAAAAATGTAGTTTACGTGATTTTTATCACAAAATAATTTTTACATTATAAAGTGATATGCTATTCTGGAATTTCGTAGCCTGTTGCTTATTTGTTTTAGTTATAAGTGCAAAAAAAGTTGATTGGAGTTAATTGAGACAACAAGGAAATGTTAAGACACAAGCGCAAAGATAAAAACGCGCATAATGTCGTAAAAAAAGTAATCGTTAAGTCTCACGTGCATTGTTGTTTAGTAGTGGCTCCACCATCTTAGGGATTTTACACCCTTTTTTACTACGATTAATTATAAACATTCCAAAGCACTTTTATCTGCCATGGTCTAGCCCCGGTAGGCCTAGAGTGCGAAAAGGACGTTCATTTTATGAAAAGGAGTCAATATGATAATGTAAATAATTTAATTGTTATTTCTGTAGTTTTATGTGAAATAACACGAATAAAGAATATATATCTTCTGCCAAATACAAATATCAAATGGTAACAATTAATTGAATACCTTTATCATAATGTATTAACTTTATCGTAATGAGTTTGTTTCGTATTTCCTCTACCTCTCTCCTTTTCGTAGTGTATCTTAATGTATGTTTTTAACAAGCCAAAATGGCAAGTGAACAAAATATGCCTTTTTTTGCGAGAAGGACTTTACCATCTATGCCAACTCATCCAGCCTAACGGATGAATTCTAGTACTTATAGAAAGATCTCCTGAGAAGATATTTGGTAGACCAAATATTAGTCTGAAAAACCCTTTTTGGTTACACAACTATGAGTTAGAAATCCTCGTTAAAGGGAAAATGAAAATATAAAAATGTACAGTCAAACACGATGTTAATTACTCTTATTAGGCCTAAAAACTCCACTGTTTCGTCATCCTAGGCGCTATACACTACACTACATCGCATTGTTATTACGTTACATGTTTCTTGTAACAAGTTTTAGCAGATAGGGTGCTGTTTTTTTCAGTATCTCCATTCTTTGAATGATCCTTTTAAATATTTGTTACGAGTTTCATTATGTGACGTGAATTAGCATCAGTAGTGAATGATCTTGAAGTTTATTTTTGTCTTGGACGTTAAAATAACATTAGCGTAATCGATATCATTAGTGAAACTTTAAAAGGAAAAAAGTAAGAGCCATATCAGCAACCTCACAGGAAAATTCTAGATTGTCTACAAGTAAATAATGAATAGATAAGAGATAAATTGAAAGTACGAGTTTTTGTACAAGTAAATGGGCAATTGGTATGTGAACTTCATACACGTTTTAAGTTACAAAACCGGATTGAAAATAGGTAGGCTTAGTTTGATTGGTGGTTATTTTGTATTAGATAACATTTTTTAATTTTAATTTTAAGACGTGAAAACTGCGCCTAATTCTGTTGGATTTAGGAAGTTCTATATATGTGAGCTTCGCCAATTTAGGTATTCTTCGGTTATTCGGTAAAAAAAATGCAAAGTCCGGGTCACTTCATTGTAACGAAAGTGATTTATTTCTTCAATTGTAGCTACGCTCATTGATAGGCCTAACTCACAAATTAAACTAAACTGTCACTTAATGAATTGAAACTTACAGCATGAACTGGTTGTAACTAAACTCACAAAATGGCTCAGACAATTCTGGCATATCAAACTTCTTTTTCTGGCCTAGTTTTCTATCGTTCAATGCTATTGGGGACACTCGTGAAATTTCTAGGCGTCTGACGTCATCATTTCATCTCAGTTCAATTTCTCTAACCACAACAAAACAAACGTTTAAATTAAAATACTAAAACATAGCTCACAACATTATGATTAAAATTTTGTTTCTCAAGCAGTCTTCAAGTTATTATCCAAAAGGAATAATCATGATAACATAATTAATTTCTCCAAATTTTCGAAGTAAGCGTTTTGAATTAGATCAAAGGTTTTTTTAATTACCAAAAATTGTATTGTTAAAGTTAATTGAAACTTGTAAACGTAGTTCGTCAGTATTTCGTAATCGTCACATAAGACATATTAACTGATCAGATTTAGAGAAAAATAAAAACAAAACATTTACTAACACATTTAACTGGTGAGATTTCATCAAAAGGCTGATTGTGAGATAACTAATGAAGTTCCTTTAAATATAAAATCAATAAGTTCTGGTTTGACTGTCTAATTGTATTTCAAAAATAGAAATTCATCAAAACGACATTATGTAAACCTTATAATTTAGAATACATCTCGGATAAGCGATAAAAGGTTTATACCGATGATATTCAAAGTGAAATTAAGTGTTAGGCTAAATAATTTGATACTTACGATCATCAAAATTTTCGTAATACTGTTCTTCAAAATAGCTGTTTTAAAACAGTTTTAGCTTTTAATCTGCTACTGTTTATTTTTATTTTATTTTTTGATAAGTAAATATTTTAAACTCCTCTGCTGATATAATAATGTTATACATACTAATAATATACCATCAGTCATCTCCCGATATACATACATACTCAATAATATACCATCAGTCATCTCCCGATATACATACATACTAATAATATACCACCAGTCATCTCCCGATATACATACATACCAATAATATACCATCAGTCATCTCCCGATATACATACATACTAGTATGTGTTAACTGTGATTTCTGTCTCCTTCATTCCAACGTCTTTTTTTTTTTAACTTGGGATTTTAATGACCATATTTAGTAAGTTTCGTAGAGTTTTGCAACTTGAAAGATAAGAGGGATTTGTTTTAAACTTTCAATCTCTATGCCAAAGCCCCATATAAAATAAATTTATGAGAAAAATACACAATAAATTATAACGGGTATGGGATGAAAATGCGTAAAAATAGTAAGGTGAAAAAGTTACTTAGTTTGTGATACATCTTTCATGCATCAAGGCATAACGATTACTTAGTTTGTGATACATCTTTCGTGCATCAAGGCATAACGATTACTTAGTTTGTGATAC
>NW_013673489.1:26622-35464 GCF_000517525.1 Limulus polyphemus
GCACAACGATTACTTAGTTGTGATACATCTTTCATGCATCAAGGCACAACGATTACTTAGTTTGTGATACCTCTTTCGTGCATCAAGGCACAACGATTACTTAGTTTGTGATACATCTTTCGTGCATCAAGGCATAACGATTACTTAGTTTGTGATGCATCTTTCATGCATCAAGGCTTAACGATTACTTCGGTAACTTGTGTTGATTAAACTCTTTGTGATTTCCAATCGTGAATTTTTTTTTATATATATTTGACTAACGATCATTTTTTGTTACTCATTAACTTACGTTGATGTTGTTAATTTTTTTCCCAACATTGACTATTTTTGAATAAACTGTATAATCTGTATGACAAGTTTTTCTTTCTAAATTTAAAGGTACAAGTTTGACATGTGGTATACACACACTCACAACAGACACGAATAGTGTCAATGTGTCTCAAAAACACCTCGTTTAATATAGACTAATTGAATCTAGCATTTCAATCCCACATAGCCAAGATAATTATTAAAGCCTGTTATCGTGACAGCTCGTGCTCCCAGAACAATATGACTCGACGAATCTCCAGAAAGGCGAAGAAAGTCTTGTCTGAGAACAGACTGTATGTGTGGAATTTCACGTGTGGTATTGTGATTGGTCTATTGTAAGCATAGATAGACTGTTCAAACCACATCTAAAATTTAATTTTTTTCAGAAGATTATTTTATAGTGGGATAATAGAATTGTACGTAAGATAACACGTTGCAGGATGTTTTAGTTAGTGGAAAAATTTAAGCTGCTTCGTACTGACATCAGTCGATCATTTTAAATGTAGGTGATTAATAACTTGGAATTACGTCCGTTGGCACGTGACTCGCGGATTATATATACAGTTTTTCCAATTCCTTACACGTTACCGTTAAAACTCCTGCCTTTTATACCAGGTAAACACTATTACTTTTAACTTGATAAAAAAAAATTGAAAATATGGTGAACCTTACACATAATCACTTTAAAATGTGTTTTTTTTTGTTTGTTTTTCTTTTGAACTTTTACGATAGGGCAAGAATCTTGTGTGAAGAATTCTGTCGAGGTAACGAATATTTGTTTGTTCTCTGGCGGTGGTTTTGGCAAATTAGCTTTCCGTGGAACAGCCTCTTGGTTTGTTCGCAAGGGTACATATCATATAGAATTAACTCTTGAACGTCGACTATAGGCCTGTGGATGATCTAATTTTCGCCGGAAAGTCTCACCTAAAAGAGTTTATTTGACTCGGAGTTTTATAGGTGTTGCTGTATAAAACTACTTTGGAAGATGTACTTTTCGCCGGAAAGTCTTACCTAAACGAGTTTATGTTTTATAGATGTTACTGTATAAAACTACTTTGGAAGATGTACTTTTCGCCGGAAAGTCTTACCTAAACGAGTTTATGTTTTATAGGTGTTACTATATAAAACTACTTTGGAAGATGTACTTTTCGCTGGAAAGTCTTACCTAAACGAGTTTATGTTTTATAGGTGTTACTGTATAAAACTACTTTGGAAGATGTACTTTTCGCCGGAAAGTCTTACCTAAAAAAGTTTGTTTTATAGATGTTGCTGTATAAAACTACTTTGGAAGATGTACTTTTCGCCGGAAAGTCTTACCTAAAAGAGTTTATTTGACTCGGAGTTCTATAGGTGTTGGTGTATAAAACTACTTTCACATGTGTCTGTTTGTAACGGTGATGTTTTTGAGGTTGGTAGACGACCATTGGGAGGTATCAAAATAATTAGACTGTTACTTGGTTTGGTTTGTTATGAATTTCGCGCAAAGCTACACGAGGGCTATCTGCGCTAGCCGTCCCTAATTTAGCAGTGTAAGAATAGAGGGAAGGCAGCTAACTCTTGGGCTACTCTTTTACCAACGAGTAGTGGGATTGACCGTCACATAATAACGCCCCCATGGCTGAAAGGGCGAGCATGTTTGGTGGGACGGGGAATCGAACCCGCGACCCGCAGATTGCGAATCGAGCACTCTAACCACCTGTCCATGCCGGTCACTCTTTCTGTACCCAACTTATAATTTAACAAGGGGGTGACAATGCGAAAATAGTAGCTTAGCTTGTTAAACACTTTTTGCGAATTCTCATCAGTTAAGGTAACTGACTAAAAACACCGTTGTCTTCTCTCGTGGCTGATGTTTAGATACAATACTAAGTTCTCTTCATACCACTTTCTTTTCTTATAACACCAGGTGTCGCCTAAATAGCTAACTTATATTTGTTTCTATTATACACTCGATTAATCTGAAATAGCCATAACTTAATCAATGTTTGTAATTAAAAATAAATGCATAAAAAGTTACACGTACATAAAACAACACCTATCAGACAGCTGAATTACAGAACAAAAACTTTGTTACAAAGAAAAGCTTACAAAACTAACAACAGGACATACTTCACGATATGCGGTATTTAGGAATTCTCTGTTCTCACATAAGCATTTGTATTATAATTTAATTTATCTTAAGGTGGAAGATTTACTGGAAAGTTAATTACAATTGTTCCGTCGAAAATATTTACTTATTTAATATTGATGTGAGCTATATTTTGCGGTTTTTTTTTATTCCGATGTCAGCCAGAGGGCGCACGACGTTAAGAATAAGTAAGATTGTGTGAATAGGTATAAAACGTTCTAAAGAACATAAAAAAAAAAGATCTAGTAAGTTTGCTAAGCACCTACAAACAAGACTATGTTATAAATACGAGTATCAGCTAGTAGTGAGTCAGCGCTTAGTTACAGTGGCAGAATACTAACGAAGTGTTTACTTTGAGTGAAATATTCGGATCAGCGTTAATTATTGCATATATGCAGTTACTCGATCGATTAGCCCTAGAGTCTTATAAGTACTTTATTGTGTACGTTTAATGTAGTACCGTTAAAGAGGTATTTCCGTTTCAAATTTATTTGGAAACTCGGCCAACAACTTTGTACAAGTTACAGCAACGTACAAGCTCGTAAAAAAATTAATTAGTACCGTTATATGAACTGGACTTGAAAAATTGTCAACAAATAATCTAAAAGAACCAGCACAACGAAAGGACGCTACAACAGTGTGTTTCCGAAATATGTACTTTAAAGCTTCCAACAAGTTCTAGTCTATCAAACAAAACAGTTTTGCAGCCAATAGAAAAGAAACAAAACTACTGTAGTCTTGTTTGTTTTCATAGCTTGCTTATCATGAATAAAACATTAACTTAGGAGCTAAGCTGGATGTAAATTGGTTGTACAGCACAAGAATAAAATGATTTAATGTGAGTAATGCCAAGTTGTCTTATTTTGCTTACTGTTTGAGCATAATCAGAATTTTTGGATGGACATACATACGTACATATATATATGTGTTTGTTTTTGTACTTTTCTGTTTTAATATTGTTTACAAAAAATATTATAGAATGTTTTATATAAGTCGTGATTTTAACAGAATTTCTTTTTCTTTATTATTTTAACCTTAATTGAATAATAACACGTTTCTGTCGACCACTCAACGATCGAATGTGCAGCGTAGGGGGTCGTTGTGTAAGCACGTGCGAGGTACAGCTACGTACCTGAAACACTATACTCGTGTATTATACGTCGTCTTTTGATACTTATAAATGAACTGAACAAAGAAGCATTTTGACCTTGGTCAACATTTTATGTAGTTTGTTGTTAACTGTTTGTGTTACTGAAATATTGGGTGTCACGAGACTTAATAGAATAAGACATCCAAATGTCGAAATGTTGTCGATGAAGGAATGTTACCAATTTAAGTTATTTTCAATATAATACTGATATCGCTATTTACTGTTAACCATTTCACATTAAGTGGGTGTAGTTTGTATCAGATAATTGTTGAGGTTCCTAAACATTTGAGATTGTTTTTTTGGTCATTGATTCTGCAAATAAAAATGGAAATATTAAAAAAGAAACCAAAACCTCTGATCGTTTCATTGTTTGGTATAATTATTCGAACGCTTACAGAACTCGTGGTAGTAAAAAGCCACGCTCTGTGTCCCGAGATAGAAACTTCGAGTAAGTATGTCTTTGTATATGTACATAGGCGAGATTACGGGAGGAGGCAAGAGGGAGTAGTTGCTCCCCACTTTTTCTGTGCGATATAGCATACACGTGATATTCACAATAATTAAGTCAGACTTTTTTTTTTTCGCCCCCCCCCCTCCCCACACACACATTTTGGTGTCAAATCCCTCCCATGTAAACATTTCAACTATTGAAATATAATATTTTTCGAGGAGTGAGAGCAGGAGAAAAATTCTGCCGGTACTCAATGAGTACCGGAACTTATTTGATCTGCTTTGTCGTTTTTTTACGTTTACACGTAGTTTTTGTTATTATTCAAAAACAGGTCCACTTTAACCACCTGAGTACCTCTGCTCTTTTTTTTGACAATTTCACCCCCGACTAACAAGTACACCCCCTCCCCCTTCCTTTAGTGTAAGTAATGTTGTTCAGGTCCTCTTGATCTGGAAAACATCCACTCCCACTCTTCTGACCGCGACTGCAGGTGATGTTTCTAGTAAACAATTAGTATTGTCAGAACTAGAGTTGACGACAACCGTACAACAGACGTTTCAAAGCAAAGGTTGAAACGGTTTTTATCGTGTCTCAGGTTACGAATTCTTGAGACCAGGGGGGGTCGAATTACCCTCTAATTTTCTGAATATATTTTTCGATCATACATGATAGATCGGTTGTTCTCAGTAGTTTTCGAGTGGCTGTATTTAATTATTCCGAGCTGCACTGACATTTCTGAAACCGTAGAATTATTTAGTTATCTATGGGTTAAAAGCTAAACGAAACTTTTTCATTCTGAGACTCGAGTAACCAATTCATGATACGTTTTTTTTTGTATTGCATGTGTACGATCTATACATAACTTACGCTGACGCTTTAACATTTCCTGTTCTTCCCACAGCGTTTGAATGAATCAGTTCTCTCCTCTTCGCGTCATGGTTACGCATGAGAACGTAAATATTTTTTATTCATTGGTGTTGTGAGTGTTGTACACCGAAATATGGTGAACTGTTGTCATGTCCTTTGTAAGGCCATGGTGCATTCAGTAGTGACCACCTGCTTTTATTAATTGTACGCTCGTGTGATCACAGGAATTTTTGAGTAGACGTTTAAATCCTTTTTTGACCATTTTTTGTTTGTTCCAAAGTTCTAGAAATTAAACGTCAAGGTCACTGGGAGTGGGTCAGTATTATAAGACTGTCAGATCACTTAGAACAGATGTCAGTTTGTGTTGTTGTTACCAACAGATGAAAGTATAGGCGAGTCCATGTTTCAGCTGAGGTGTGATACATATCTTTGATTAGACGGCTCACTTCTTTTTTTTAATATGATTAATATTAGATTGTGTGAAGTTTAGTTAACCATCAAATACTGACTGCATCATATTTGATAATTTTGTCTTTTAACACTTAGTGTAAAGAGCTGTCAACAATGAGTGAAATCTCTCTTTTCTGTGTACAGTCCATAGGAGAATATCGGTCAGGGGCGTGACCTAGAGGTTAGCGCGCTTGAAATGTAAATACAAGGGTTCGTGGTTCATTGTCGCAAAAGTACGCCCCGACCTTTGGAGTCATGAGCGCGCATAAGAATGATGGTTAAATTCCACTAATCTATCAGGCAAGAGTAGTCCAAGAGTTGGTGGTGAGTGTTTTTGAATAGGTGCCTTCCTTGTAGTCTGTCAGTTCAGAATTGAAAAAATATAGCTTAAAGAACTGCAACGGTAATTAATGAGATTAATGGTGTTGTTAGTTGTATTATTGTTACTTTTTTTATGACTTATATATGTTACCTGATGTACTTCTGCAGGGTCCCCGAAAGTGTTGTTTTAAGAGTAAATAAAACCAAAATTAAGAGTTACAAATGTTTTTATTTCTTGCTTTTGAAGTTCATATGACATGCTGTGTTGTGCATAATTCTTTTCGTGATTCATGCATGCACACATTTTACTGACGTCACGATAGTAAAAATTACAAAGTTAAGCGTTCCTTATATGATGTCAGTTTAGTGTCTACTGACTGACTGACAAACACACTATTGTATAGTGGATGCGAGTGGTTAAAACAGGTGATCCCTCTAGGCTGCCTTCGGCCCCCTTACGGGGAAATTGAGGAACATTTAGCCAACAAAGTTATAAACTTGGTGTATAAGTAGTTTATAAAAACCTGTTCAAAAACTAACACGGATTTGGTATTTCTAGGATTAAGAGAAGACTATAATATAATTAAGTAAAAGTACCGTTTTTGCACTTCAAACAAGTAGTTCTAGTTTCTTTTGTGTAAAACATAACTTCATTATGTAATGGGCGCAAGGAAACTGAAGTGACTTCAACATCCCTTCCTCCCAATCTTCATCAACCGACGAGGTAACGAAGCGTCTCCAAACATTTCCCACAATGCCTCAAATGAACAAGCCTCAACCTTTTACCAGTTCCTAAGTAACTAAAATGTTTTTATTTAACATTACAGAACTATTAACGGCCCTACCATAGCAATGTTTAGGGTTAGGAATTGCGAAACAGCGTTATCGTTTCAGTTGTGCAGTTTTATCGATATCATTTGGCTATAGCTTACTGGAAAAACAGTAAAAAAAATTGTTCGATAACCAGTTAATTTGAAATAATTTGTGCTTCAAACAGTAAATTGACAAACAAATAGCGGTTTTTGAAATTCGTTTGTTAAATTGTTTTATCATGATTTAAGTCTTAAAAGCAAAGTTTGGTGTGATTGTTTTAGAACTGGTATTTCTTTAAAAAATTACAAAAGGTCAAAATTTGTAACATTTATTATGTGTCCAGGTTAACCTTTTTCTAGGCATGTGATGTTGTACATTTTTTATGTTCATAATTGTACAGAAAATCCAGTAACACTGATTTTGGACAAGATCTAATTTGTCTAATCACACCAAAACGATTATATAATGAGAAGAACGCCGGTTCATTGGTGTTTTAATATGAATGTTCTAGCCAAACCATTAAAGTATTGTAAGATGCAGCCCCAAGCTATCAAAACAATAATGTTGAGACAACGACGTAGTAGGTAATTTGCGTGGAACGACCTCTTGTTGTAACTTTATGTACTATTTGCCATCTAAAGAGTTAAACTGTAGACTGACAAATCCTTACTTTCTCAACAATTTTTCGGACGAAAGCATCAAGTTTTTATATCAATAACCGATAGTGCTACCGAAACGCTAGTTTTTTATATCAATAACCGATAGTGCTACCGAAACGCTAGTTTTTTTATATCAATAACCGATAGTGCTACCGAAACGCTAGTTTTTTATATCAATAACCGATAGTGCTACCGAAACGCTAGTTTTTTATATCAATAACCAATTTGAGCGTCAAATTAGATTTTGAATACGAGTTATTTAATCTCATCGGGGGGGGCTTACTAAGTGCGACGGTAACTTAGTACTGGCCCCCGCTGATAGAGGAAATTCGGGGTAAAACGTCAAGTTATAGTTTGTTTTATGAAATTCAAATACCACGTGCGTTATTGATATGCTTCAGAACTTTGTGACAGTACTATTTGTTCATGGCATTTTTATGCGGCTGAGTTTTTTCTCTCCATTCAAATTTGTTCTATACTTTTTTTTCTTCTATAAACATAATGTGGGATAGAGAAAGTTTAATGGTAAAGCTCAGTCCAACACATGTAAGTCTACCACTTCAAAATTAGTGAAGGCTAGCGCAGATAGCCTTCGAGTTACTTTGTGCGAAATTGGGCAAACAAAACTTTTTCTTCTTTCTGTGTCTTCCTTTTACAAATGAGTTAACTGAAGTGGTAATCGCACGAAGTACATTAATACTGGCAGTGTTTATGGTATAAGATACAACATATGTCATTATAATGTCTCGAATATCATGAGGCAAAAACCGTAAGATTATTAAAAAGTGAAAGATTATAAGATGACCACACACATGCACGTACTGAAATACTGTTCTGGAACACAGATAGCCAATTGTTTAGCGTTGTGCTTAACTTCAAACAAACAAATCCATTGTTCGATGGTACTTATACTATCAGAAACCGTGATATTTTTCAGTCTTTTTTTTTTTATTTTTAGCCGCGACATAGTGGCTCTTAGAATGACTGAGTTTTATTTACAAGAACAAGCTTATAGATCACAGCTCCATATCTTGACAGATCTCATTACAGCCGCGGCTATTGAGGATTCCCCTTGTTTTAATTGTAATTATCACGTTATTGCCTTATTTGTTTGATAATACATATGTACCTCATATAACTGCAAGAAAAATTAATGTTTCGACCCTTTTGGAACTTAGAAGAGTAAAAGGGGTTTCAATCCGAGAAAAGAGGTCAAGAAAAACATAATAAACTGTAGTGAAAGCCCCCGCCCCCATACTCGGTGGCTCTGTGGCTTGTATAAAGATGGGGTTTCCATACTTGTGCTGTGCTTTGTGCTTAATATAGGGTCAAGAAATGTGATAATCTGTTGTGATAGAGGGCCAAGAAATGTTGATAATCTGTTGTGATAGAGTGCCAAGAAATAATAATAATCTGTTGTGATAGAGGGCCAAAAAATGATAATAATCTGTTGTGATAGAGGGCCAAGAAATGTTGATGATCTGTTGTGATAGAGGGCCAAGAAATGATAATAACCTGTTGTGATAGAGGGCCTAGAAATGATAATAATCTGTTGTGATAGAGGGCCAAGAAATGATAATAATCTGTTGTGATAGAGGGCCAAGAAATGATAATAATATTTTTGTGATAGAGGGCCAAGAAATGATAATAATATTTTTGTGATAGAGGGCCAAGAAATGATAATAATATTTTTG
>NW_013673489.1:36256-37013 GCF_000517525.1 Limulus polyphemus
TAGAGGGCCAAGAAATGATAATAATCTGTTGTGATAGAGGGCCAAGAAATGATAATAATCTGTTGTGATAGAGGGCCAAGAAATGATAATAATCTGTTGTGATAGAGGGCCAAGAAATGATAATAATCTGTTGTGATAGAGGGCCAAGAAATGTGATAATCTGTTGTGATAGAGGGCCAAGAAATAATAATAATCTTTTTGTGATAGAGGTCCAAGAAATGATGATGATCTGTTGTGATAGAGGGCCAAGAAATGATAATAATCTGTTGTGATATAGGGCCAAGAAATGTGATAACCTGTTGTTATAGAGGACCAAGAAATGATGATAATCTTTTTGTGATAGAGGTCCAAGAAATGATAATAACCTGTTGTTATAGAGGGCCAAGAGATGATAATAATCTTTTTGTGATAGAGGTCCAAGAAATGATGATGATCTGTTGTGATAGAGGGTCAAGAAATGATAATGATCTGTTGTGATAGAGGGTCAAAAAATGATAATAATCTGTTGTGATAGAGGGCCAAGAAATGTGATAACCTGTTGTTATAGATGACCAAGAAATGATGATAATCTTTTTGTGATAGAGGTCCAAGAAATGATGATAATCTCTTTGTAATAGAGGTCCAAGAAATGATGATAATCTGTTGTTATAGAGGGCCAAGAAATGTGATAATCTGTTGTGATAGAGGGCCAAGAAATGTGATAATCTGTTGTGATAGAGGGCCAAGAAATGTGATAATCTGTTGTGATAGAGGGCCA
>NW_013673490.1:0-8633 GCF_000517525.1 Limulus polyphemus
TTTCATTATAATGAAAATCTAGATTCTCATTAGGGTTAATAAGTAAACAGTAAACGTCTTCAATAAATAAATAAGCTATATGACTTATACCCAAATTAATAAACATAAAAGAAAGAAACCAAAGTTACACGTTTCGTATTTAAAAGCTTAAAGTACAATAGTTAAAATGTTTTAGTAAATGCTCAAATCAAAGAAATTAAATATTTTCTAACGTAACTTGTTTAAGAAACAATACAAAGTCCCTACCATAAGATAGATTTTTTGTTGTTGTCACTAAAATAGTAAATATATGTTTGTTACATCACTTGGTTTATTAAAACAAGAAATGACTCAATATGATTCAATTTAATGAGTCAGTTTGCTGTGTAATACTAAAACAAATGCTAACCAAATAGTGTAATACTAACCAAAAACGAAATCACATTTTTATTTCAGATGTTCGTTTAGAGCTTTGAAAAAAGTCGTACTGATTGACGTATCATAGAGTTTCAATTGTGTTAATTTGGATTGGTAGATGAACCAGGGGAGATCAATAAAAAGATCCTTTATTGGAGACAGTTTTGTGTTAACGTATAGTTACATAATGCGCTATTTTTAAAAATGAAAAACAGATAAAATGGGATAGAAAAATTACACAATAAAACGACGTTTCGCCACAGTTAACGAGGCATCATCAGGAACTTTATATAACAAGTTAAATACACACAGCCATGACATCACGAACATAACCTTTATATTAGCATAAATATAAGCCTCCTCCTTGCATTTTGTTTATTTTTGATTTGTATTATTCAATTAAGATAGCTTCTTTTATTTTACATTTATTAAGAAATATAAACGTTGTATAAACTTTAAATTGTTTCAATTAAACTTTGTTTATTTGTACCAGGGAAAAAAGTCGAATGCAATTCTACAAAATAGAATTACAACAACTTCAGTTGAGACAGAGATAGTTTATAGTGTAAAATGTACGGATTGTAATAAAGCTTTTATACAGAGAAGGCTGGTAGGAATTTAAGTGTAAGAATAGCGGAGCGTGGGGATGTTCCATCACATGCCTATCAACATTTTAAAGATACCTCGATGACGCAACAGGTCACATGACTACTGTGGCGCCCTCTAGTTTCTAGAACTATCTTGTTCCTTCATGAATGCTCTAGTATTTACTAGATAGGGTAGGCTGGTATATATCAGAGAGTGGCAACGTGACGCGGGAAGGGAATGTAATGTGTGTATAGACAGTGAGTAATTAAACTGCAGTCAGAGAGCACGAGAGACGTTACAGCGTTTGTTTAGCGCGATTGTTGAAGTTGAGTGTATCGGTAAAGTTATATTCGGAAAGAATAAACCAGTTTTATTAAGAAAGGACTTGTGTCGCTTAAGTTTCGTCGGAACGAAGTTACGGAAAATCAATTAACAAACGGAGACGTAACAATACTGAACATTGTAGTAAAAATCTGCTGTGAACCTAATGTTAATAAACGTAAAATAAAAGAAGCTATTTTAACAAAATTATACAAATCTATAATAAATAAGATGCAAGGAATAGATTTATATGTATGCCAAGGTCAAGGTTATGTTCATGACGTCACCATGGGGTGTATTTAACATCTTTTGCTCAGTTGCACAACGTTTTTGATGATGTCACGTTGCGAAACATTGTTTTATTGTATATATTTTTTCATTCCCGTATTAGCTGTTTTAATTTTTAAAGACTGCTGGATACCCTCAGTTTTTATCATGCGCTATCTGTGTTCTGTCCACCACGTTGAAAAGAACCCTAGATTTTAGCGTTGTAAGTCCGTAAGCTTATCTCTAATCCAACGGGGACTTGTTTGAAACAACCAAGTAACTAAATTGGAGTAATTCACTTGTAAGTTCCACAAAATAATATTAATAACATTTTCGATGACGAAGAACCCACTTTGAGACTAATAATGGCTAGAGACGGCTTGAATGGGTAATGTAGAAAAACTTTAATATAAGTTTAACATGACAGCAAATGCACAACGTTTCGACAAGGTTTTGTCGTCATCAGGTACAAGTAGTTTACACTGACACAAAGTTTACAGAATAGAACAAATAGGTCACATGAACGGATACAGTTGCAAGACTTAGTGTTGGTTTAGAGTAGGGTTGTTTTGTTCAATTAAGATGGATTCCTTGATTTTTCGTTTGTTTATATTTGGTTTTTTGTTTAAAATAACTGTGTTTTTAATAGATATACTATGTTTTTTTGAGTTGCAATGGTGGAAAACATGGGACGGTTTTTTATTGTGTTCTGTCAATCTGGTTTCCAATTTTCTTCCTGTTTCTCCGATGTAGAATGACGTTGGTATTGTGTGATTCTAAATAATTTTTTGTTTAGTAACGATTTTAATTTAGGGCCGGGTTTTTGAGAGAATTTGACGTCGATAGGAATATTGTGTTTAATATCTAGTTTTGTCCAAGTGTGGATAATTCTTGAGCTGGTTTCAGGGACAAAAGGTTAACTGCAAAAATAATTATTCATTAATTAAGCAATCTTCCTTGTTGGTGAATTTATATCGTATGGATTAATGTTCTCAGAGGCCACTTGTGTTTTATTGAGAACGGTTAATGTTTTAAATTAAAAGTAAAAATCTAAACGAGGCGGCAGAAATGAAGGCAAGTCTCGGGTGATGAAAGAGTAGAAGAAAAGTTATGTAAATTCATGATTAATGAAAGATTATCTTAGGACATGAAAAGTGTCTTCCCTTATATGTAATTATAAAAAACGCCCATAAAAACAGAAAAACACAAAATGTGAAACCGCAACTTTGTACGTATCTCCCCATGGACCAAATGAAACTCCATACCAATTTTGGTGCAGATCCATCCAAACCCTGCGAAGTAGTTACATGGACATACAGTACTATTATATTTTATATAGATTCTGCATGCCACTTGCTCTTTTACTATATTAGAATGCTGACTTACTCTTTTAAATTTCGACTCACCAAGAATCCACTGGTTCAATGGGATTAGGTGATTTCTAAAGGTTCTTTCTATTCTCAAGTACAAAATCTTCTCGAAATGTTGTTCATTTTGTTATGTTAAATTTGTAACAAGTCTTCATCACTATCCATTCAAACCGTCTTCAGACTTTGTTGCCTTAAAGTGTGTTCAGTTCTTCGTCATCAAATTCTTACATTCATTAAGACTCAGATTTGCTAATTAGGGTTCTTCTTTGTTTAACATTGGCTCATTTCCTTACCCTCCATTTTCTAGAATATTCTTGATAAGGCTACTGTTATCATCGAATTCAAAAATACTGTTTTGATACAAAATTAACCTTGAGCTTGATAACTGATTATATCTAAATAAAGGATACATCAATCAAAGACAACTGCTGGGGAAAATTGGCACTCATGATTACAGAAACAATTATGTTGTTGTTGTTTTCTTAGTGCAAAGCTACACAATGGGCTGTCTTCATTCTGTACGCCTAGAAAATTCGAACCCTGGATTTTAACGTTGTAAGTCCGTTTTGCTATCCACCGGGGGATATTAAACGATCGAATATCGTCATCATTGGCATCCTCACAAATTCTAAACATTTGGCATTTTACCAGATTTTCATCACCGGAAATTTATTTGTAATTCAAGCTTTGATGCACATATTCTCAGATAGGTAACGAAAGGTATAGCCGCTGTCCCAGGGCCCCTCTTAATTAGTACTTGAAATTTTGAAAAATATTCTAAAACATGAAAAAACATTAATTGGGGGGAGGGGAGAAGGACAACAAAATGTTTTACCCAAAGACCCCTTAAGACCTAGTTACGTTATTACCCCCCTAGGATTGTACAATCTGGGTAGGTGTCAGGGGTCATTATTTGATTATTTCCGCGAATAGGGCACAGGGTTTCTTTTCGCCATGCTCGACTCGCAATCTGCGGGTTTGAATCCCCGTCACACCAAACATGCTCGCCCTTTCAGCCGTGGAGCGTTATAATGTGCCGGTCAATCACACTACTCGTTGGTGAAAGAGTAGCTCAAGAGTTGGCGGTGGGTGGTGATGACTAACTGCCTTCCCTCTAGTTTTACACTGCTAAATTAGGGACGACTAGGGCAGATAGCCCTCGTGTAGCTTTGCGCGAAATTCAAAACAAACAAACTTCTCGCCATGATATTTTCACAATTAGTTTGACATGCTTACTTTCGAAAATCGACAAACACTGCATCATTGATCCACTTATAATAAGGTTTTTCTCAGAATCGACTTTATTTTAAAGATATACTTTCTTTTTACATTTGAAATTTATAATTCCATTGTATCACCATATTAAAATTGAGCTTGTTATTATTGACACATCACTTTTAATTTTTTGGCATTGCCTGATTGCAACTCTTTATAGTCACACTTGTGAACAGTATGAATGATATTCACTATACGAACTACCAGTTAATTTAATAAGGGGCTATTTTCTTGTATTCCTTTCTTTCTTTTTCAAGAGCTTCCTGATTCGTTCCTGATAAAAATAAAGTTCTACGTGTATTTTCGATGTGAACCCTCTAACTGGTATCCATCTCAATGTTTCTTGATTTGGTAAAGTTTCTTTCCACTTCGTATAATATACTTCATCACCATCATAATGTAAGTTGACGACAATTTCCGGGTTGCGTTTTCGAAATTTGGCAACAATACTACTTCACCTTTTAGCCGTGGGAGCGTTATAATGTGACCATCAATCCCATTATTCATTGGGAAAGAGTTGGCAGTGGGCGCTGCCGGCCGATTGTCTTTTCTATGAATATTATTTGTTGATTTTTGCGCAAAATTGGTTAAGGGCTATCTGCGCTAGCCTTCCCGCATTTTGAAGTGATAGACTAGTGGGAGGCAGCTAGTCAACACTTCCCACTGTTTACTCGTGGGCTATTCTAATCGAAAGGTGTGATTTGGCTTTCGCTATTATAACGCGTGTCCACTACCCCAAAATGTGGAGTGCGAGTTTTTTGGCGTTAACGGGGCGCGAACCCACTTTCGATCTACAGTCCGGCATGGTATTCACTGAGCTGACTTCGACTCCCTTTTTGATGGTAGGCAGTTCAAAATTAGGGATAGCAGCAGATAGCCTTAGTAGAAAAAAAAAACAAGCATGATGTAGGTATTTCTGTCACTTGTCTGTAAAAATTAACTAATGCAATTAAGTGGTAATATCTGAAACGTTTCTTTAAAAAATCCCTAAGCAGTTCTTTGGAAAACAAATATCACCTACACAAGTAGCGACATCTGCTCCAACCCTATGGTGTGAACAAAGAAGCCGAGAATTTTTTGCAATCAAAATAATTAGCCAAGTATCAAATAAAACTGAAGTTTTACCAAAATAGTTCAGTAAAACCATACAAAATATTATAAGTTGAACTGCAATTTTCAAAATATTCATGCAAATAATACTTACTAAAAAGTACTCAAAGTAATGTACGAGATACAATATACTATCAGGGGAGTAATTGCCAGAATTCTCTGCATCTCCTTTTTATCGTTGCTCCTCAGTGGCAGAGCGGTATGTCTACAGATTTACAACGTCAAAAACAGGGATTCGATACCCGTGGTGGGCAGACCACAGATAGCCCATGTGTGCGTAACAACAAACAACTCTTATCATTTAAAGATAGAAGCCGTAGAAAGTATCTTCCTACTAAATCCCGTTGACTCAGCGATAAGCTTTTGGGCTTAACACTTAAATTGGAGTTCGATACCAGCGATAGGCAGAAGTGTACATATTGGCGTAAATCGCCATTTATTGATTTTATCTAAATGAAATAATTATTTAATGAATTATTTTATTTTCCCCTTTTCTTACATATAATGCAGAAAGTGTAACATAATTCATAGTTGTTGTATAGAAAACATTCAACTATTTAAAAAGATAACACTATATGCACTGCTCAAAGAGGCTCAAAGACACTAGTGGTCACATCACTTAGCAACTTTCCTAAAGATAGAGAAAGCCTTCCTTAAAGGATGTTTTAATTTATAATTTTTATATTAAACATTTCAGTTTATTTATACTTGTTTGTTTTTATTTTATCTCCAAGCTGCACAATCAGTTATCTATATTTCATCGGCCGCGAGGATCGAACCTTGTATAATAATGTTATATGTCAAGCTTATTTCTAAGTAAACGTGGAGTGATTATTATTTTAAAAAAATGAAATCGATAGATTGTGGCAAATATTACGCCCAGATTTTATCTATTGTCATGTAAATAGTATAAATATTATTTCTATTTCAAAATGTGGTTTACCACTGTGAGATTGAAAACTGATTTACTTGTTTGATGATTTCAAATATATTATTTTCTCCACTCAGATTCAATTCCGAGACCTCTCACACACGAAACGTGTGCTCTATGAACTAAGCTAAAGGACTAACACACTGCTTTTGCTAAAATGCATAAAAATGTCAAGAACACAATTGTATTTACGTGTGTGTGTGTGTGTATGAGAGAGGGAGTATCTTATGTATATTTTGAAGGACTTTATTGATTTCAGACAGAAATTAAACACTTGATTTAATAAAATAATATTGATGTTCATATTATTTTCTCATTGATTGTTTTCTCATTCTAACTCATCTTTCACAAGAGTTAATAGTTATTTGGCCTTAGTGACATGGTCTCTCTCACTCACACTACATAAAATGATGTACTAAGAAAATATTGGTATGGTTTTAATGACAAAGAGAGAAAGGGATATTTTTAATCCCTAAGATTGTGATACAACTCATCATGTGACTCCTACCCCCCTTTGTTAATCTAATAATTAAAAAAAAATATGCATATTGAGCATGTATTCTTAATAGAATAGCCCTTCAATGGAATTACTAAGTCTCTTCCTCCCCAATTATCTACGGAACTGATTCAGTCAACTATGGCTGTAGGAAGTGGTTCCCAATTGCTGGTCTATAGAACGGTGCCAGTCCACAAGGAATTTTAGCTGGTCCGCAAGATGGTTGAAAAATTTGTTTTAAAATATAGCTAATAAAGTATATTGTTTTATTTTTAATGTAAACAGTACTGTAAAAAGTTAAATTTGTAGGGAGCGGTTCATGAAACTAGTCCTCAGTTAGAAAAAAAAAAGGAACCTCTTAACAAGGACAACGCATATGCTTTCTACTAGGAACATTTCTGCAACATACTGTACAGAAAGCAACAGTTATGTTTTATACTAGCAATTTTGATGATATCCCAGCAATATAGAATCCCGCATTTTGCAGCGAGAGTGGTAGTCATACACGTGTGTAGCGCCTGCATTCGGTGAAAACTGGCATCGTTGTTGTTTTCTACATAATGCAATGTTGTCTCAGTCTGGAACAAGAGGTTTGAGAATAAGATAATTCACAGGAAGTTACTTTGATATACAGTACTAGCCAATAAAGATGCTTAGTCGAGGATAAGATAGCTCAGAATTTTGTTCTGTAAAAGTGTGAAACATTTTCTGGCAAACCTCTAAGAATAATATGGCTCCTACCCGATTATTGAAGAATAAATCAGTGAATCTGAGAATACCACAGGGTCAATATACTTTTTTTCATGTATTATCAACCTTTATAATTAAATATATTATTCTCGTTGTTCCTTTATTAATAGAAATATTAATTTCTGATTTTTTTTTTAATTATAGATGCCAGATTCTTTTGCTTTTCAGGAACCCACAGCGGTATGTCTGCGGACTTATGACACTAGAATCCAGGTTTCGATACCCGTGGTGGGCAGAGTACAGATAGCCCATTGTGTAGCTTTGTGCTTAATTACAAACAAACAAAACCTTTTCAGGAAACATTGTGATGTTGAACTAATACCGTTATTTTGAAAAACACGATACGCCAAGAACGCCATATGTTTATTTACAAATTACAGTGATTCGATATTTGATTCCCTATTATATTGTAATACGAAGTTCAAATCTCATGGCTAGGTAGACCGGTAGCTAGAATGAGTGAAAAGAAAAAAGGTAACAACTAAAGTGTATAAAGTAGTTAATCCTGTTGTGCATATCTCTGTAAACTTTAAAGAATGCCTATTTCTATTAAAATTTGAATTTTATAAAAATACATAAAGCTAGAAAAACAATAATGATAATATAGAAAAATAAAACTTTATGAATTTATCAAACCAGGTTAATTTTCAGATGCTCTTGCTATAGCCGTTTATTGGAACCGATTACATAAGTACCATCTATATCACCACTAAGTACTGTGTTGTACCCTAGCTAGTCAGGTGAGTCCTGGTATTATTAATATGTATTGGGTAAAAGGTTTCTTTGGCATTGGATGTAGCAGATAGAGTGTGATAGACATATTCAGTGTGTGACTTAAGTTAGGGTGCAACTCATGCAATTGCATGGGGGACTTCAATGTTGAATCATCCTAGGAAAAGGGCCTCTAGTATTGCATAGATCTTCAAAGGTTTAAATCCAACCCTGGACTTATTCTTTACTTTAATTTATAAGTTCTTATAACTGCTAAGTAATACTAATTCCCTGTGCCAAAATTTAAACGCTGATTACTACTGTTCATCAGGGTAAGGAAGTTGACAATAGTGTATTGTGAGCAAATGTACACAGCGTAGTCACAAGTAAATAGACACCACCTTTTCAGAAAAAATGA
>NW_013673490.1:9022-18478 GCF_000517525.1 Limulus polyphemus
ATCAAATCTTGGAGTAGATTGCTCTTCGAAGTTGGTTTTTTTTGTTTTATGACTTGCCGGTCGAGTATGGCCCAGAGGTTTTCGATGGGGTCCATGTCAGGCAATTGGCTCGGGCAGGGTAACTTCGGGATACCATTTTCTTCCTGCCACTTTTGGGTGTTTCTAGCAGTTTGACACAGTGCTCCATCTTCCTGGAACAACGTTGTGTTCTTGTCCATGAAACCCAAGGAATAAAGTGGCAAGAGTCTTTCCTCCAATATTTCGACGTATTTCACAAAATTTATGTTGCCAATGCACTACACTAAGCTCGATCACCCACCAACCCAAACAGCTTCCCAAACCATCACGCTGAAACCACCATGTTTCACAGTTGGCTGCAATCTGTTGAGCCGAAACTCTTGGTGAGGCATTCTCCAGACCCATATTCTTTCACTGTCCGAAAATTGAGTGAATCTTGATTCGTCTGAGAACAATACGGTCTTCCAAAAGTCCAGAGGCTTGGTCATCATATCACTTGCTCACTTCTTTCGTCTAACTATGTTGGCAGGTCTTAACTAAAAGTATTATTATTATTATGAAAAATATAAAAATATCTTAAAGCCAACCATTATCATTCATATACTTATCAATGATGGAAAAGAAATAAAGTACAGGTATTGGCTTACACATCCAACCATACAATAATCTTTCTAAGACAAACTATACAAGAAGAGACATTGGATATTTCTGATGTGACTTGGTATGGTTACTTTCATCTTACAACACTGAGAGAAATACATTTAGGATTTTCAACCAGTTAATAATGGTGGTAGGAGGAGGAAGATGATCTAGCCAAGACTGAGAGCACAGAAGGAATAATTAAAGACAAACACCTTCGAAAAGAACTGAAGGATGGAATATAGAAATATAATTTCCCTTTCAAACCATTTAACTGGTGGAAACTAATTATATATTTGACACATAAATATATTGCAAGTGATTGTTTGAAATATTTTATTTTATAGAAAATTTGTCCAAAAACTATCCAAATCCTATTGTAATAAGCTAAATCTTAAGAGGCAACATTTGCAATGAAATTTGCACAAAATCACAAGACAATTTGCCATAGAGTTGTAAGAATAATTTATAAATTCAGCCAGAGAAGTTAAAAAACATTATGGAAAACATTATAAAAGCAGTGTAATAGTCTCTAAAAGGCAAGAAGATGTATAAGGGAAGTTAAATAAAATGAGAATCTAAGTGATAAAACATTGTAGAGTAGAAAAAAACGTTCCTCACAAACTAAAAGTAGAGGAATTCAATTGTTCCAGTAACTCATTGGATATTGTATTAGAGATATAAATTTTCTAGCTGAAACAACTAAGAATTTCAGTAGTTACAATAGGAGCCATATTTGGACCAGATGAACCAAGTGACATACTACATGTAGGGAAAAACTTCTGAGTGCAATAGACATTGTAGATAAGAGTAGCATATGTATAAAAGAAAATGTGACCTGCTGTAACTGAGTACATCTGTAATTATAGCAAGTAGGTCTGTATCTATAGATCCAAGCAAAAGAAGTCTGTTGACACACCAAGTTAGGAGATACAAGCAAACATTATAGGTCTACCTGAGTGATGACAAAATCATTCAAACATATTAAATGATTGATGAAATTAATTGTACATAAGACTTCTGTTCATTACTCCCATAAACTGTCAAACACAAAGAAATAAATACTCTCCCAAGACTAAAATAAGTGTGAATAACAAATATCAAAACCAAGTACTGCCATTATTGAAGAAAGATAATATGAATTAATATTACCTTCCAATCAGAGCAAGTTACCTACTTAGAGTGAAGCTAAAGAATCAATGTGATAATCAGTTTAGCTAATTAATTTTTTTTTACATTCCTACTTATAAATTATAGAGTGCATTGTTTCATCAGTTGGGTACCCTCTGTAATCCAATAATATCTCGTGAGGTTTGTCCTAAGTACATACATATTAAGCTAACAATACAATCTTCATAATAAAAAATATAATTAAAAAATAATAAAATTAGATATATTAAACAGTTTGACCAATAATGTTTATGAAAGTAACAAAGAAATAATATAGAATACCATACTTAGGGAGCATGGAACTACTAGTTATTGATTTGAACTACTAATTTGGAATTTTTTTTTTAAATTGTAACATTGGTACAACATGCTTGAATTTTCTTCAAATCCTCCCAACTCATCTTTTGACTAATGAAAACCCACTAAGTTGAATCATAACAGTATATCATGATCATACATTAGCATTTGTGTGTGAAAGATACTACAAAAGAAAAAATAAATGTCCTAAGGAATGAAACCACAAGCATTATAAGAATAACATGATTAAGGATGCCTACAAGTACATAAGAAAACCATCACGTAGGTCATCTTAATATATCTAGAATAAGGCAACAAAATGACAGAATATGAATAGTTTATAAATATAGTACTTTGTTTCCTGCTCCTCCAGAAGCAAGTAATTTAACTGAACAGGTTATTTCTTGATAAAATTAATCTGATAGCTTAAAGTTTAGTATATGTTTATATTACCATTTGTAGTGACTTCACCATTTCTAAATTTTGGAAGTCTCTGCAGTTCTTTTGCAATTTACCATATACCTAAATGGATCTTCTTATTCATGAAAAATGTGTTTAGGTGATCACTGTATGTTTCCAATTTATTACTCAACAAAGGTACTGGAATAGCTGTTCAAAGGTATTTTATTAGGAGTCATTAATTTATAAGTTAGAGTAAATTATGCCTATTGTTTCTTTTCTTACCATATCATTTCATTTGCAGTTATTTTATACTCTAAACAAAAAGAAAAAAACTGACTTAAAATATAATGCATGAAACTGGTTTATAGCTAGCAGACCTTAACAAAAAACCTTAAATTTGAATATCTGCAGACTTTTTATTTAGTTTGCCCGGACTTGATATCAGTTTTGCAAAAAACAAATTCTCTACAAATCCAAATAAAGTTTATATAAAAGTAATGCACAATAAATTTGTATTTTATTTTTCGTGGTCAAATATGAAATTAATCATAAAAGTAAAACGATTTCACAAAAAAGGGGAGTTTGTAATTGATCAAGTGATGATTTTCACATTTTAAATGTATAGACATTTTTTTTAAATTAAAGAGTACAGAAAGAGACTTGTTTTTTCATAACATTATTTCTTTTTATGGTAAACTTGTATAGCAAACCTTCAAGTAGTGGAAATCTTTTTATTTTATTTTTGAAGGTCATGTTTCTATTTGTTATTACTCATTCATAAGTAAAATAAAGAAATTGAGTCAGATGCTTCTTACAACATTCTTATGTAAAAGAAAACCTGGTGAAAACCAATCATTTGGTTCTTTTTGTTTTTAGAATTATATTTCACTTTTTAATATTAAAAACTCTTACCTCTTCATGTAAAATAAGTTCTGATAATCTGTTTAGTTCATGAAATAAAACTTTTAATTCATTCTTTAGGAAGCGTGCACACAACACAGAATTTTAAACCACATCAAAGAACAACACCACTGTCTGTTGTGTGAAAGAATCTTCATATCTTTTGGAAATTACAAAATACACAAGAAGTAGAGAGCATAAGAGATTCCTTAATATGCAGAGAAAGACATTGCAGATTGTACTGCAAAATCATTATGGTGTGTCCCTACAAAATATCCCAAAATTAAAGGATTTGATTCCTCATCATCCAGATAAGTTACCTGTAGAGTACTCTTTGATGTCCACAGCATGTCAAGTATATCATGAGAATAATCTCTTAAAACAAACTTTGAAACAGCTTATGGAAAATTTTCAGCAACCTACAAGAATATGTTGTGAAACCCTGGTACAGTTTCAGATACGTCAGAAGTGTTATCAGAATCATCTGTTCATGAACTTTATTCTTCACAAGTGGTTAATTCTGTCTATGATCAGCAAGATATGGAAAAACAAGTGCCATTAGAGAAAAGAAATCCTGATCAACTGCCAAGTATGCCATTATGGAAGAATCTGCTTGAAGTAGTGGAGGAGTTGGGAGAACAAGCTGAGGAAGAGATATTACAGGATGATTCTTCTACACAACATATATTTACCAAAGGTCCCAGTAAAAGTCCTTCCACAAACATTCCTATAAAAGTTTCACAACCACTGTCATCCCAGAGTTATTTCAGAATCCTAAGCCTAGTTTGTAGTCCTATGAACCCATTACATAAAGCCGATTTTCCATTGGTTTCCAAGGAAGAACATGTGGATTGCAAGTTTTCATCTGATGATGTTATATATCTATCAAACACACAATAAATTGGGTTTCCATCATCCATAAATACCGGATGGACTGTTGGATTACAAGTGGATTATGAAACAGTAGAAGAGGGGACTAAGGTATATACTGATTTAAAGACTGTTCAGTACAATTCAGAAAGGGACTTGTTTTTGAAATTTTCAGTGATAAATTTGTTAAATGAATTAAGCTATTCCAATGAATTAGGTAGCTTGAGTTCAATGTCATTTAACAGACCAATTGATTCTGTTTCACTTACAAATGACTCTGTAGAAGAAATTACAGAAAATTACACATACATCAATAGTTTCAGTGATAGTAATGTGAAGATTCTGACAACAGGTTGTGAATCTGGCTTGAACACTCCAAACATTTCATATACCAAGTACTTGAACATCTCTAGTGTAAATTTGTCTGAAACTTGCTTGGATTCAAACATGAATGGTGATGATATGAGCTTAACTTTTCCATTATTTTCTTCTATATATGGAGAACTCAAACAACAAGAATTTAACTCTCTTTGGCAGGAAAATTAAAATCCCTTCTAATTTATAGTTCCAAAGCATCAAAACTGTTCCAGAAGAATATTCATAATGGTAGTCAGTACAGGTTTCATTAACTTGTGAATATGTATAATATCTGTTGTTAGTTACCTGTGCATATATATTCTGTGATAACAAAATGCTTCCTATGTGACACAGTTTATCAACTATTGCATGCTCAATTTTTTTAAGGTTTCACAATACTCATAGTGTTATTTTCTTTCCTAGTCTGTGATCCAGTATTTTTTCATAAAATAATCATTATTGTCCCACTATTTCACAAATAATATTGTTGTTATGAGTACTTCACTTATTTAGTTATCATTTGGTAGGTAACAACATCTTTTCTAGTATTTAATTTTCTGGTGTTTTCTTATACTTAGTTAACTCTTGATAAGTAAGACTGTTCCATAGTACTTTGTATTGTTGCTCTGTGTTTAGTTCTCAAGCAACAATTAAAACTGTCTTTTCTAACTTTTGATTTCATTCTATCTGCTTACTCAACATATTTTTTTTATGTGAAGCATCTTTTTCCAGTTGTTTTTTCCTGTGTAAGAGAGTATAATGTTCTTCTTACTAAATAAATAGTTTATAATCGGAATACTAATTCATGCATAACATTAAAGTACATATTTTTTATGGAATGCGGCAGACTCATACTCCTATTACATGATGACACTTTGATAAGATGTGTTATCAGTTATTTAATCTGTAATAATAAAAATCCCTTCACACATTACCTTTTATGATAATTCATGGTAATCAAGTAACTGGTAACTTTATTCATCATATTCATTTGTTGATTTATGCACTTTAAATTTAGTTTCTAAAGTGTATAGCAAGTTTAAAGATAAGTGATTCTTAAATATATCACAATGAGATATGCTTTCAAGTGATGTGCAGTTAAACACTGTATTATTTTGTGATATTAATTTGTAAAACTATACATTTATTTTCACATGCCTAAGTTATAGGAGAAGTTGAATCTTGTTATTTTTAAATCACGTAAGAACTACTTATAGCAAGTTTAAAGATAAGTGATTCTTAACTCTGCTTCGTATAATATTGTAAGAAAAATTCTATTTAATTTTTTTAGACAAGCTTGCATATTTTTGTGATGTCAGTATGTGTAAATTATGTTTTATAGGAAAATAAATCAAGATGATTGAAAGTACCAATTTTGTTTTTTTATAACATCATGTGGCAAATTGTATTTCAAAATTGTCCTATTAGGCTTTTGTACATAATATCATAAATAATATTAGGGAAACTAATTTACCAATAGGAGTCAAAAATTAGTTTGATGTAGAAAACAAGCTACAATCTACTTTTAATACAAAACGTTTGTGGTCCTATTTCCATTCATTAAGTTATTTAGAAGGAAAGTAATTTTTTAAAGTGTGGTAATATGCATACAATCCAACATCACTGAAAGAAAAATGATATAAAAATAACAGTAACGAATAATTCAGTTCCTCCTAGACATTACAGTATTCCCCTGCATATGAATGTACCCATACAGTAACATTTATTTTGAATTGGCAAGAACTACTGGGACTGTTGGTTAGGGTGCTCAAATCGCAATCTGAGGGTTTGAACCCTCGTCACCTAACATGCTTGCCCTTTTAGCCATGGTAGTGTTATAATGTGACTGTCAATCCTACTATTTGTTGGTAAAAGAATAGTCCAAGAGTTGTCCGTGGATGGTATTGACTAGCTACCTTCCGTCTAGTTTATAACTACTAAATTAAGGATGACTAGTGCAGATAACCCTAGTGTATCATTGTTAGAAGTTCATAACAATCTAAAACCGAGAACTATTTAAACTTACATAACATAATGTTTTGGAGCAACATGGGACCTACTGGTCCATCTCGGCTGTTTTATCCTCTAAAGTAAATTAAAATAATTAAAAAATAAAATAAAATCTTAAAGCCAGTCCTTATCATTCATATACTTATCCCAAGGCAACCTATTCCAAAGACAAATTACCTTGTTAGAAAAATGAAACTGTCTTAGCTGAAGATAACTTCTGCCTTACCAAAATTTATATTCGAGTCCCCTAGCCCTACTATTCTCACAGTTAAATATGAGAAAAGATGATGCAAAGAGAAATTTTAGAGTACAATGGCTTTAATTCTGATATCACCCAATACTTAGTACATCATGCTAAAAGTGAAACAAAAATTCATATTGATTTTGAAAATAATTCAGATGACTTTTCACACCTTTGACCATAAATAAATATTTCATATTTTGAACACCTTACACCCAATGACATTTACATGCACATATAATTTAGAGAGTGAAGGGTGGGGTGGGGGGGGGGTATGAAAGTTTACCAAAGTTATTAGACATTTTAATATATTCATATGTATATATATATGTATTTTACATAGCTTGATGATTATTTATGAAAATATTAGTGTTCTCTCTCTCTCCCCCAAAAAATACATAAAACTGCAAGGGAGCTGTTGAGTATATTCCCATAACTAATACCTAATTTCCAGAGTTAAAAACTGGAACTTTTTTTTTCATGCGAAGTGACGACACTGTAACAGTCCTGAAGCAACATGAATTACAATAACACACTTTTTACATTTACTACATAATCTGATATTTATTGCATCGTGTTTTAAAACCATAGACAAAAAAAATTATTTACAGCTTATAAATACTTAAAAAATAATAAACTAAGAATTGAACTTTGAACATACTCACCACACACTGTCTGGGTCGGTATTTTGGTTGTGTTGTGGGCGACTTGGAAGAGTAAGGTGCTATTTAGGTCTCTTCCTCACTTCTTTACTGTTTCATATCAGGCAGGTGGCAGCACTGTTTATGTAGGGATGGCTCGGATTGTTCATTGAAATGGTATTTCAAATATCACCTCAATAGGTCATCGGAACTTTTCAATACTTTACAGTGTTTCCTTTTATCCCAATATCTATATAATGACTGAGTCACAAGTTCTGGGAATGTCTGCAAGCATAATACCAAAAATGTTTGAATTTTGTCTTTGATAGATTGTTTGGATTTCTTATTTTTCTTTCGTCTGCATCTTTTTTATTACAAGATAACTCAAAAACCAAAACAATGGTGTCAAGCAATTTCACTGAATTGTCAGTTTCAAATGGAGTATCTGCTTTTATAAGTATTATTAATAACTAGTGGTAATTTTAAAAATCATAATTATAGTGTAAAGGGTTTTATCATTACCTCTTGAAGTGGGCCCGGCATGGCCAGGTGGATAAGGCGCTCGACTCACAATCTGAGGGTCGCGGGTTCGAATCCGCATACCACCAAACATGTTCGCCCTTTCAGCCGTGGGGGCGTTATAATTATTCGTTGGTAAAAGAGTAGCCCAAGAGTTGGCGGTGGGTGGTGATGACTAGCTGCCTTCCCTCTAGTCTTACACTGCTAAATTAGGGACGGCTAGCGCAGATAGCCCTCGTGTAGCTTTGCGCGAAATTCCAAAAAACAAACAAATACCTCTTGAAGTTAGTTTTCTTACAGACATTTGGTGTTCCTTTAAAAAGCTTAAATACAGAGCAAAACAGGAATTACCAGCCAATAAAAGACAAACAATAAATATTAGTCGAAACTTTGTTGTATTTATAACTTGGTTATGAATACAACCTTTGAATTTAAATTATCAAGTATAATCTCACATGTACATTGGGTTCATAAAAAGTGTAATTGAAGGTTCTTCAACTTAGTTTTATTTTATCAGGTAAAGTCCAACGATTATTTCATGAAAGGCTCTTTCGTCTTTTAAATAGTTTATTTGATGTATAAGCATGTCACATGACTGGACATTTTACACAGTTTTTAGCTGGTTTTTGTTTGAAGTTAAACACAAAGTAACACAATGGGCCATCTGTGCTCTGCCCAACACGGGTATCGAAACCCAGATTCTAGCGTTGGAAGTCCGCCGACTTACCGCTGTGTCACTGGGGACTACCTGGTTTTCATCACAAACTTTACTTTTCCCAGACAGATATTAATTAAACTCGTAAAAAATTTTGCCTGTCATATTATTTGGTTTCTTATGGACACAAGAAGCATAAAACATTGGGTTCGTTTGTTCTTAAGCGCAAAGCTACACAATGGGCTACCTGTGTTCTGTCCCACACGTGTATCGAAACCCGGTTTTTTAGCGTCGTAAGCCTGAGCTACTTGGGGAGGGGCTAAAATAATAAGATTTAAATTAACAAAATGTTCATAAGCTATCATGTGGAAGAAATAATGCTTTCTGATTTTGATGTCATAAATCCAAAACGTCAGACATTTATAAAATGAAACTCAGTTGATAAACATGCATTTTGTTAGCATTTTTAAAAACTTTTATGACGGGGGCCACTTTTGGAACTTAAGTCACCTTGCCTTTTAAATATATCTCTTTTGTCTATTTCAAGAATGGAAAACACTAAATATTTTAGATTTCTTTTTGCAAAACATAAACTAGAACAACAACAACAACAAATACAACATGAATAAATAAGAGATCATTTCACACGTACTTAACAATTGCGATGTATGTCATCATACAATAACTTAATTAAGTGAACATTTATGGCCCGGCATGGCCAGGTGGTTAGGTAGCTC
>NW_013673490.1:18555-27166 GCF_000517525.1 Limulus polyphemus
TAACCCAAGATTTGGCGGTGGGTGGTGATGACTAGCTGCCTTTTCTCTAGTCCTACAATGCTAAATATAGCCGTCGTGTAGCGTTGCGCGAAATTCAAAACAAACAAACTGAACATTTGCTGGTTACCACCCACCCCACATTCAGAGTGACGACTAGTTTTACAGGACTTTATGTGTATTTTACTTACAAGTAAGTGATTGTATTCTTTCTTAGCTTGACTGTGATATGAAAATGGGGCATCTGTGACGGTAGCATTGGTGATGTACATCTGGAGACGTTGTTGTGATGAAGTACGACAGCTGGTCGACTGTGTTGTACATATTTCGGATGGGACATGGCTATGTTCAGGTTGTGGCTGAGGCAGTAGACGTATCTGGCTGAAGGATGCAGCTCTCTGATACGCGTCTGTACTCCACGAATATGACCAGTCATGTCCCCCGGTGGGACGCTGGTAAATCTTCAAGGGTTCGATTTCCCTCGATGAACACAGTAGATAATCCGATGCAGCTTTGCTATCACAAAACACATTCACACCTGACCAGCGCCGTTGTATCCCTAACTAACTATATGTCATGTTTCAGTCTTTACGCGGTAACAGATTTTTTTTTCCACCCTAAGCTTCACCTACACGTATTTGTGCTTTGAGTTTTGTCTCCTAATAAATACAGTATTAATAAAATAGAGAATAGAAACTATTTAAACATTCCTTGTGTGAAAAAATGAGCAGGAAAAAAGCGTGCGTGTGTTGTTTTTAACTTGAACAAAACTAATGCGACATATGGCATAAGAGCCAGGTTCAGGCACAGCCATCCCTAATTTTGAACGGCTGATCAGAGAGAAGATAATAAGTCAGTATGTGTATGCGGTTGTACCCCCCTCTCACACACTCAGCAAAAAAAGAAAAAATCAAAGTGTGTTCAGCGACATATTGCGGCTCGATTTATGGACTTTCTGTTTTTAATATGCAGCTGGCATGCTAACCATTAGGTTATGCCTTACTCTAATGTCTGCAGTTTGGATAATTGTAAAATTCAATATAGAACATTAATACTATGCAATATACGTTTTTACACAGTTTATTTATATTTAGCGACTGCAGAGATCAAAATGATAGTTCGTAAGTCACTCATTTTATTGACGCGTTAGTACAACAGTAAAGTTGTGGAAAAAAAATGCTCAAATTGTTTGTTTCGGATATTCGCGCAAAGATACACAAGGGCTTTCTGCGCTAGCCGTCCATAATTTTGAGCTGATAGGTTAGAAGGAAGGCAGCTAATCAACAGTATCTACCGCCAACTTTTGGGCTACTCTGATCGAATAGCGTGATTTGACTGCCACTCATATAACGCATCCACGGCTCCAAACTCAGGAGTGAGATTTTGAGACAACAAGTCGTGATCTACGGACCCTGGGATTCACAGTCCACGCCCTGCACTACTCACACAGAAATGTAAACAGTTGTTTTAGTGATAGTACAAAATACTCAAACAAACAATGCGCTCCCCAGTGGCACAGCGGTATGTCTGCGGACTTAAAACGCTCGAAACCGTGTTTCGATATCCGTGGTGGGCAGAGCACAGATAGCCCATTGTGTAGCTTTGTACATAAATTCAAACAAGCAATGCACTCAAATGTATATATATTTAGATTTATACTAGTGAAAGAGTTAAACATTATTGACTATCAAATGTTAATCCTGTGGATGTTCAACAACACAAGGGATCCCATTTATGTAAGTAAATAAATTAAAATTTCAACTACATAATAAACATCAAGAATAACCATAATTCAATTTAATATGTAGCTGACGGCCCGGATATTCATTTGGAATCCTGTACCTAATGATGGACGCATATGTTGCGGAAACATTGTTCATATTCTTTTTAAATAAACGTGATCTTGATTAATAGTATAAGAATATTTTTACAATACGTGACAAAATATCTTTCAGGAAAGATCAAATTTCTTTGTTATTACGAAACAAAGGAAATAACAACATCTGTTTTTTTGTTTGTTTTGTTTTCATTTAGCAACCAAACTGTTTCATCACATCATAGTTTGTGGTTGAGTTCGAAACATTACGTCATTTTAAACGTGTACTCATACAGGCATTCAAATACCTTGTAGTATCAGCTGATCGAAGTTTGGCTCAGTGCCAAAAATACCGCGGCGTATATAAATATGTCTCCAAGACGATATGGTGTTATGCTTTCTCATTTATGATAATATCTCGAATTGTTATATTTGGATTTGATTTTTGTTCGGTTCAATAGGAAACGCAGTTTTTCAATGAAAGGTTAGTATTTTTTTATCAGTAGTTCAGGCTTCCGTTACCTCCCTGTATAGCCTAAGTCTTTGCAGAAAAATAACTGCGCGAAATTCTCGAAGAACAGTGATGTTCTGCGGTAAAAAGCTGCAAAATTTCCAAGAAACCAGTGTGGGAGAAACAAACAAGCCAGGGAATCCAACAAATCACTTTAAATTAGTCGAGCAGATGCCTGGAGAAGACTTGATTCATGCTAAAACTTTGTGGGATTATCTACTACTTCATCATGAGCTCAGAAAGGTAAGAATTCGATTTTGTTTATATATGTATAGGCCTAAAAGGAGACAAATGATTTTTGAAGAACTATAGAAGTCAGATACAGATAATAAAGCACTGGGACAGACAATGCCGATATTAATACATTATACGCAGTTAGAATGCTTAGAAATTCAAATGAAATAGTATGTGCAGATGGCGTGCTAAAACCATTAGTAACGAAATTTACGCCTAAAACATGAACCGGCTGTCTCTTTTGAATATTGTTACGACAGCGGAATTGACGTGACGCTGGTAATACGTAATGAGTATCTAGAACGTTCGTGAAGGCTCGAGTGTTTGCCAGACGCCCTCTATTTTGTATATATATGACCGGCAAGAAGTGACGGGGGAGAAAAATAATCGAGTCAAGCCGTAAGTAAAGTGCGTGAATCGTTGTGAATTCTAGCGTGTGTTTAAATTAAAGTGACTGTGGAAATTAAGTGTATTGCAAAGTTGTATCTAGAAAGAATAAACTAGTTTTATTTAAAAAAGGACTTGTATTGCTGAAGTTTCTCGGAAAGAATTTCTACTGAAAATTGACAAACGAACAGAGACGTAACAATATCATGAAAGGACGAAATTAAGTCCTCCTTAAAATAGGCCTCTGTAATGTAAAAAAGATTAACAGGTAAAAATTATAGCTTAGTTTTTAGAAGCTACAATTCTATTTTAAGCTAAGCCAAATGAGAAGAAATATCCTATTAGGTATTAACTAACCAGCTGTTAAGATATGAATTAACAAGTACAAATCCACTGCAGTTATTTTCCAAACTTAGTCGCTTCTGTGACGTCAGGATTTTGTTTGTATTTTCAACATTTTGCTCAAATCTATTCGAGGGCTATCCGCACTAGTTGCCCATAATTTAGAAGTGATAGACTAGAGGGAAGGCAGCTAGTTAGCACCACCCACCGCCGTCTCTTGGGCTACACTATACCAACGAATAATGGTAATGATTGTCACATTATAACACCCCCCGTAGCTGAAAGTGTGCAGGTGGAATTCGAATCCGCGACCCACAGGTTGTGAGTTGAGTGCCCTCTCTCCACCATGCCATGTCACGATTTTAACGGTGGCCATTTAACAACATTGGCATAACGTACTCACCTCAACAACAAATAAACGGTGTAAAAGACATTCACTGTTAAAAGAGCTACATTACAAGACGTTTTTTGTAAAATTTAAACTTTATATCTGGAAGTTTTTGTATATAAAAAAAGCTCAAGTCGTTTTAAGATTTGTTAAGTTTTAACAAATAACAAAGGAAAATGGCAATAAAAACGTCTGTTTCATTTATATCTGACTACGTGCTATCTGTTCAAATATTTCGACCCAATAAACTCGTATTTCTAATGTTTTTGTATTTGGGGTTAAGAGTTTGTAAGATAAATATAATAACAGTAAATGTGGGAAAAGCTCACGGAATTATTTAGTTAATAATTTTATAGCATGTTAAGAGTCTGAAATATTGAAAAAGGATCTATCAGTCCGTGTTTGTTTGTAATTTAGCACTAAGCTACACATTGGATAATCTGTACTCTGCCCACCACGGGCATCGAAACCCGGTTTCTAGCGTTGTAAGTCCACAGACATACCGCTGTGCCACTGGGGAACCAATCAGTTATAAGGGCTAAAATGAAAACTTCATTGTACAAATTTTCACGATGACAACTCAACCTGCAAATTAGTATTGTTACGTCTCTGTTCGTTTGTTAAATTCCCGTAGAAATTCTTTCCGAGAAACTTCAGCGATACAAGTCCTTTCTTAATTAAAACTAGTTTATTCTTTCTCAATACAACTTTGCAATACACATACGCTATAATTCACAACGATTCACGCACTTTACTTACGGTCACTACCGCTCGCTTGACTCAATTATCTGTCGCTATATCTATATATCTGCAATTATTTGCCGGGCTTATATACTAAAATAGAGGACGCCTGGAAAATACCAGAGCTGCCAGGAAAAGTCACGATCCTTCGAGAATCTCATGACGTGTTACCAGCGTCACGTGACTTCCGCTGTCGTAACAGTATCTTAAAGTTCAGGTCAAATGATCGTCATTTTTGAGATTTATAAAAATGTTAAGTCACTATGATTGTATAAAGTTTCGTATGTCATTTAATATTTTCGAAAAATTGCCCCAAAGTATTTTTATTTCATTTTTACGTTCAGTGGAAGATACTGGCTTTGGCTTGATGATTAGTTTAACGTCCGTTATTGTACATTGACTGTTAAATGAAGAACATGCATTTTTTACTTTAGGCACATATAGGACTTATTCTAAAAAAAATCCTTCAGTTTTATCTCAAAGAATGTTGATAATGTTTTGTAAAGGATAAATGTTTGGTTTTTCTTCTTTATGAATTGCATCTGCATGGTATGAAGAATAGAAAATGTTTAGGTCTTGAAAACCTCAGTACATACTGAATTTTTTTTTTTTACGTCTATACACCAGGCAGATACTTGTCAAAATACTTTGAATCCAGTAGTTTAGTCTGCCTAAATTGGTGCTTAGGGCACTCGACTTCGCGGGTTTGAATCCCGTCCTCGAAGATGCTCGCCCTTTCTGTCGTGGAGGTGTTATAATGTGACGTTCAGTTTCACTATTCCTTGATAAAGAATAGCCCAAAAGTTAGCGGTAGGTGGTGTTGAGTAGTTACCTTCTTTCTAATTTGTCACTCCAAAATTAGGGACGGCTTGCGAAGATAGCCTTCGAGTAGATTTGTGTGAAATTCAGCGAACAAACAAAACTGTCTAAGTCGCTCCTAAAATAAAGATATATACATATCCAATAGATCCTTTTAACCCATGAGCGTGTATTCTTCTGGTCTCTAATTTTGTCATTATTATTCACCTAATGTATAATCTATTTTAAATCAAAGTTTGTTTATTGCAGAGTGATGTGATCATGTTGCTAGGCAACAATGACATTCGAACAGCTGAACATGCGGCTCAACTATATCTCCTTGGTTACGGAGACTGGCTTGTTATATCCGGAAAGGCAGGTAACATGACGAAAGGTATGTTGTTTGTAACAACTTGAGATAAAAGTATAGAATAATTAATTATTCGTGTTTTTGATGATTAAACCTGAAATGTGTACAAAATAAACGTAAAAATACATATTATACTTAAAGGCGTTGTTTTTTTTATAGTTACAAAAAAGTACGTCAGTAAAGAAGGAAAAAAGAATTTAAAAAATAGTTAATACGAAAACACGATATGTATACTGCTTACAGTAGAAAATAACATCATTTCCAAAACCTCAGGTTAATTAAAATGTTATTGTAATTTAATTTTGAAATATTCTCCATGGATTGTTATTAGCAAAATCACAAGTTACACTAAGATGTATATCAATAACAACGAAATAATTAAATTAAATTTCTACTATCGGTTCAATGAACTATGCCCCCCCCCCCCCAGTGGAACAGCGGTATGTCTGCTGACTTACAACGCTAGAAACCGGGTTTCGATACTCGTGGTGAGCAGAGCACAGATGCCCATTGTGTAGCTTTGTGCGTAATTATAAACAAACAAACAAACAAAATCAATGAACTATATACAGAGCCGGGTCATAGGCAAAATTGTGGCCTGTGCCAACTTGTGTCCGGCGCCCTTGCCCCCTTAAAAATCGATAATTGCAATATTGATTTTGACGCCCCTTGGGATAGGCGCCCTGTGCGGGGGCACACGTCGTCCACCCCAAAGGCTGGATCTAACTATATATACATATCCTTTTAACCTAGAGTCAGTGTTGGATGAGTTGATTCTTACAATATCGGGTCATATTTAAGATCACCAGCCTTATAAGATATTTATTTTGATTGACACGAAAATGAATGAATACTTTCTTTACTTTTTTTTTTAAATTATAATTGTTCCTTCTGACGATACTAGATTCTTTGGTTTTCAGCTTGAATAGCGCTTAATGCGACACATGTGCTAAAGGACCAGATAAAATACCTCTAAGGTTCAGGTATAGCTATTCCTAGTTTAGAATTATTGAAAATAGAAGGCAATCCGCCGCATAGTATGCAACTGTACTTAACTGAATTATAGGATTGACTGTCACAGTTGTAACGCGGCTGCGCCTACAGAGCTGAAAGTGTGGAGCGTGTAAACGGCATATTGTAGCTCAAACCTTGAACCTCTCGATCCGCAATCCATCGTACAAACCATTAGGCTACACCCGGCCAAGCAGTCCCTCAAAAACTTGTATCTTGTAGGAGTAATGAACATATTTCTGCAGTTTTTTAGTAAGATTAAAGTATTAGCTGTTGACCATCACCTTAGTGACTGTGGGATGCCAGTAGTTGATGAAATATAGTAAATCTATAATTCTTTAGTTTCAAACCTAGTAAACAGCATTTCAAAAGTTTATGAAACAGCATCACCTGATAAGAACGTTCTAATACTTATATTGCCTCTAGTACGCTTAACGGAAGACAGATAATTATAGAAAAGTTATGTGTATGTTGTTCGTGCTCACTGTAAGTAAGGGTAAACGCCTAGTTAAGTAAGAATGATAGGGTTAGCTGAAAAAAACGAAGGCTAACAGTCCAGAACTAAATATAAACTGTTATCGACTCTGGTGTATCACAAAACAAAATAAAAAGAACAACAATTGTATGTGTGAGTTATTTTAAGTGTATATTTGAAGTAAAAGTTAAAAATTTTATTTCAGGAAAGTGGAAACGACCGGAAGCACATGTTTTCCGCGATGTGGCACTAGACATCGGGGTGCCAGAAAATAGAATTATTGTGGAAAATCAAGCTACAAATACTGGGGAAAACATTAAGTTTTCTTACAAAATTATGAAGAAATACAACCTAAAGCCATCGAGCATTATTCTTGTTCAAACTCCTTATATGGAACGTCGAACATACGCCACCTTCATGAAACAATGGCCTGGAAATGCGGCACTACTACGTGTAACAGTGACGTCACCATCGATTCCTTTCCGTTTGTATCCGATCCGTGATGTTTGTAGTGTGAGAGAATTATTAGCAGCGATGCTAGGGGTTTTACAGAGAATACAGGTGTATCCTCGAATCGGATTTCAAATATATCAGACTATTCCTTCTGAAGTTATTGTAGCATATGACGATCTCGTTCGGACTGGTCGTTATAACGATTTTATTATGAAAAACTGATTCTAGGATTTTATGTCTATTTTATTTAGAAATTAAGTGCAGATTATTTCTTACTGAAGTATTTGATTCAATGATAGGTGTAACACAACAAAATGACATGCACCACTATTGTATTGTAAAAATCAAGCATTTTTAATGCCACATGCATGTTATCGTTTAGAACATCGAATACACTTGCATCACACGATCGTTGAACAAACACAAACTTACACGAACTGTAAATTAGAAAAATATTATGCCCCCCAGTAGCACAGCGGCATGTCTGCCGACTTACAACGCTAGAAACCGGGTTTCGATACCCGTGGTGGGCAGAGCACAGATAGCCCATTGTGTAGCTTTGTGCATAATTACAAACAAACAAACAAAACATCTTATTTAATAAATTAGTGTGCCTCAACCATAAAATATCGTATACGGAACTCTTCAATTGAATTGTTTGTTTGTTTGTTGTTAAGCGCAAAACTGTAAAATGGATAATCTACTGTGCCCACCAAAGAAACCAAATCCCGAATTTTAGCGTTATAAACTTATAATGCACACTTCAATATCAAACAGTTTGTATGTATTAACCCTGAAAAAGCTTTAAAAGCGAAACGTTGGTATTAATATATATATTTACATCTAGAGTGTAAAGGTCGTTTATCTAAACTTTTACAACAATGTTATAAACTTATAACATATACTTCGATATCAAACAGTTTGTATGTATTAACCCTGAAAAAGCTTTAAAAGCGAAACGTTGGTATTAATATATATATTTACATCTAGAGTGTAAAGGTCGTTTATCTAAACTTTTACAACAATGTTATAAACTTATAACATATACTTCGATATCAAACAGTTTGTATGTATTAACCCTGAAAAAG
>NW_013673490.1:27407-32583 GCF_000517525.1 Limulus polyphemus
AAAAGCGAAACGTTGGTAGTAATAAAAAACAAAACAAATATGTTTACATCTGGAGTGTAAAGGTCGTTTATCTAAACTTTTACCACAATGTTATAAACTTATAACATATACTTCGATATCAAACAGTTTGTATGTATTAACCCTGAGGAAGATGTAAAAGCGAAACGTTGGTAGTAATAAAAAACAAAACAAATATGTTTACATCTGGAGTGTAAAGGTCGTTTATCTAAACTTTTATCACAATGTTATAAACTTATAACGTATACTTCAATATCAAACAGTTTCTATGTATTAACCCTGAAGAAGCTGTAAAAGCGAAACGTTGGTAATAATAAATAAATATTTACATCTGGAGTGTAAAGGTCGTTTATCTAAACTTTGACTACAATGATATAAACTTATAACGTATACTTCGATATCAAACAGTTTCTATGTATTAACCCTGAAGAAGCTGTAAAAGCGAAATTTTGGATAAATTGCCAGTGGTGGCTTAGCCACTTGCAGGTTTGGACCACTAAGTGTAGAAGTGGTGGTCATTGGATGGTTCACTGAAGCCCCTTTGGTGGTAGTTTTCCAGCAAGAGCTTGGGCTCTGGGGCGGATTTTGACCTGATTGTGACTATCCAGCCTTGTGAGGCTTCAATATTAGACCAACAACTGACTCACTAATATCCCATTTGATGTGTCAGGCAGAAGGGTTCTTCCAGGTTTAAATTTAAACTGATTCCAGGAGTTTTGAGTCAATGGGAAAGTCCAAATAGGTAACCCTTACCATATCAATTTGCATGGTAACTCAAGAAAGTCTTGGAGATTTTAACAAATACAGGATAGCCAGAAGGGTCAATAATTCGATATTAAATAGCAAAAGTCCATATTGAAAATATAAGATCAGATGAGCTCTGATTGGCCAGAAGATCAGCTAGGTGTGTAGGTTGAAAGAGGGTCATAACTGTCTGGTTACAACCATTGCTCTTCTCTGAGACTACTTTTGGAGACAAAGTAATTAATGTATTACCATGATTTAATAAATTTTCCATGGATTTCATGTGTGCTCATATTCTATTTGCCTGTATAATATGTATCACTAATGCCTATGAATTTCTCAGTCCCCATGTTTCATGGTGTGCATACTTAACCAATGCCTACAGAGTGTTGTCTCCTGTTGACATTCCCGTGAACCAACCAGCACACCTTACATTTTGACCTAGATCCATTTCCCTCACTGCTGTATGGCTGTTACATAAACAGTGCCTGGTTCCAGTAGGAAAGGAATGGGGCTGAGACTGTAAAACTGGTTCTTACAAACATGACTTGACTAGGGTTAGCAGATACTAACCTATACTTCTGAATGTTAAAATCCACCAAACTTTCTTTCAGATACACGCTTAGTGCTAACTAGGTGGAATTTTCAAATTTAACAATACTGATGCTATTTTACTCATCCACTAGTATACTAACCATCCGCATTTCATACATCTTTAACTGTACCTTGTACGGAAACAATATTATAAAACATACTTAGAAAACTGTGTGCTCACTACACATTTGAATCTGTATGGTTTAAAATATTACATTCACAACCAAATAAAACACTGGGTACACCAAGTGTATATCTATTATGATATCTAAGCTACTATCTGTGGATTTTATTTAATTCTGATAATTTCACTAACTCACATAAAACTTCACTCTGATACAAACAAAATAGTTTGCACTATTCTTAACAGGAATAGTCTCCCAGGCACAGGCATATTGTGAGTCTCGTCATTACTTTTGATATTCCTTGAATATTCACTACCTGACAAATATTTCAATATTGAAATTAAAATAGTCTCTCACTATTACTAATGAAAATAACAGGTGCACTGTATATTTAAACAACACATTATAAGTCATCAATCAGCGTGAACCTCATATCACAAGTTATTAGCATCTAGACCAAATCCTTTGTTTACATTTATATTTTGCTTAACAGCTGTGTTCTTTGTGTAATTGATCTATTCGTGTTATACAACATTCATGTATAACTTTATGTAATGTTCTTACATGCATATAAGGCCAAATACACATATTTGTTTATATATATATGTATACTGCCATACAATATATATCTTCATTACATATTGTTATGCAAACTAATTGCTTAAAACAGACAGCTTCCATCTCCTCTGCAATTCACTTTAGTAACCTTCTCGAATTTACATCATGCAGGCTACATTTCGATGATGTGGTACAGTAATATGCTACTGTCTATCAGCCATCTTGTTTTTCTTTGAGGCATCATAAAATAACTAATATCAGAAAGAATCAAGCTAAGGTAAGACTTTTCAACTAAAACTGTCATAAGTCAGGATTAATATTCCTTCTGTTACTATGTATCGATATATATATATACCCAGGCAAAATATAACTGCCTCACTGCCAGATAAGCACTCTCAACTTGTTCTTCCTCATCTTCTGGGCTACAGTGAGACAATAAAGTGCTTCTTACTCCTTCGACTCTTTGTTCTCTGGTTCCTGATCAAGCCAATTCACTAGAGTTTTATTGGTAACATATGAATGCATCTGGTTGACATGTACTATGTGCTTTTAAGTGCCTCTCGGCTGCTGTAACTCATATGTTAATGGAGTGACTCATGGAATCATAAGATGAGGTCCTGTCTAGCCAGAGTTGAGCAGCTTTTGTGCCACTGACTCATACCAAAGTCACACCCAGTCTCCACTGTGGTGCATTCATTCATTTTACTGTCTTCTCACAACATGCAGATCTTTTGTCACGTGATGGTCATTCATAGTTTTTTATGTGCAATCTTGTGTACCACAACTAACACACATTAACTACTCTACATAGTTCTGGTGGACACTGTTGTAGATCCACTGTAGGGGAGCAAGACCTTCGAGCTGAACATGAGAATACTTGGCGAATAATTATCATGATGTTCATTCTAGTTGGTTTGGTTGGGATTAATAACTTAACAAGCATACACGTGGAAATTCCATATTACTCACTCTACTAAACCATCAGACTTTGGTGATAAGACAAAAAGCACATTTTTACTGTTCCCAACAATTAACAGAACTAGCTGTTAAAGTTAGCTCCTTAATCCACATACATCTCTTCTGGTACTCCAAACCGAGCTATCCAGTGTTCTACCAGTGCATAAGCTACAGACTGTGCTGATATACTAACCTATGTATAAGCCTTGACCCAATTTGTGAAGAAGTTGATGGCCATGAGTATATATCGGTGACTTTGTTCCACCATTATAATTGGACCACCATTATTCAGTGCCATTTTTCTACATGGGAAAAAACCAACAATTATCTGCTGGAATTTACACTTTTTAGGTTGGCCTTTCTCTGGGTAGTACTCAACATACAGTGTTAACACCAGTGCTGAATATCTCAACTCTAATGCGGTCAATAGATCCACCAACTAATGTTAACACAAGTACGGGAAACACCTTGGTGACATCCAATCTTTGTGTTATGCAAAGCCTGGGAAATCTCTTGCATCAAAGCACTGGGGCCAATAGCTGTAATACAGGTTGATAACAACCGTTTAATAATTGATACAGTACACCTTCTTGCACTCATAACAGCTCATACAAGTGCAATAGACTACTTGCATCTGTGATATGATCCTCAACTTGAGCTGGTTGCGTTTATCTTTCTGCACAACAAACAACACTTATGCTAGATCTTGGTCCTTCCGTTACTCCTCCTGGAGGTCACAAAGTATTAAACAGCCAGCTCTTCCGCTAGTAGAATATCCTGGTTTCAACTCCCATACCCTGTCCCGGATTAAGACATTCAGTGAGACAATCCATCAGCTGTTCTCCAGTGTGCTATCATCCCTTCCAAATTTTTAAAGTTCATCAACCATTTGGGTTATGCATGGCCCATTCGAACACTATTCCAATTTCACTATCACAAGCATCGTCATCGAACAAGAACTCACAGTCCTATTGTGGATACTTAAACACTGGGGCTGGAATACTTGATCACATTTCTTACTCTATCTAAAGCAACCAAAACGTTTGCATCTTCACAATTTTCATTATTTGCTTTCTTTGTACTGTTTCTTTTCTCATTCGAGTCTCCTAAAAGATCAATAATAATTTTATGTACTTACAACGCTAAAATCCGGGGTTCTATTCCCTGTGGTGTACAGAATGTAGGTAGTTTATTGTATAGGATTGCGTTCAAACAAACAAATTTCTCACTTGAAATTTATCTAGTCATGAATTTCATCATGGAAAAAGAAACACATTTTTAAATTATGCTTTTAATCAATTCTTACCTTCTTTTTCTTAAGGTAAGCTATACGGTTTCTATTTTCGATGCGCTTCAAAAATACACCTCAATTTATAAGTTGCTTGAAGTCTTTTCGCCACTTTGTCCCAAAATCTGGTTAAAACAACAACAATGCTACACTGAGAACGAAAGTTTTAAATATTAAAAACAAGAACTAACACAAAATATTCATACGCTAAGTCAGTTTATATGTTATGAATTTCGAGCAAAGCCACACGAAGACTATCTGCGCTAGCCGTCCCTAATTTAGCAGCGTAAGACTAGAGGGAAGGCAGCAAGTCATCACCACCCATCGCCAACTCTTGGACTACTCTTTTACCAACGAATTGTGGGATTGACTGTCACATAATAACGCCCCCACGGCTGAAAGGGCGAGCATGTTTGGTGCGATGGGAATTCGAACCTGCAGATTGCGAGACGAGCGCCCTAACCACCTGACCATGCCGGGCCACCTACGCTTAACTTGTACGGACGAGTAGCCAGAACTCACATACTGACAGTTTCAATATACAGAAATCTCGTGTTATTTCTTGATCTTTATATATATTCTGTATTAAATGCATTATATTCGGTGTTTCATTGTACTTGATGTTGCCTGACTATAATGCTAAAAATGTAAAATGTAATCAACGTTTAATTTTTTAAATCCAAACCCAAATTATCGACAAATATTTTGGTTATATATTTCATATCTAGTTTACTGAAAAGCAAGTAAATGATTAAATAATACATGAATTGGTACCTCCACTTCAGCTAGCCTAATAGTATTGTTGCGTCAGTGAGTCACATGACTACAGTGACTCAACGTTTCTAGAATTATCATGTACTTTGGCGAATGCTCTAGTATTTACTAGTAGGGT
>NW_013673491.1:0-3774 GCF_000517525.1 Limulus polyphemus
TCTAATTAGTGGCTTTTCTCTCACTTCCCACACTTTGAACGACATTCTACAATTGGTTAGGACAATCAGTCTTATCTAAGCTTTCCAATACGTTATTTGTCCTAACTTGATCTTTGTAAGTGGCATTGTATTGTGTCTGAAAGTGATAAGATTAAATCGTTACTTTACACCTTAACATCAGGAGATTTAAAAGGTGCCTGAGGTTAACACTAGCTTTGAAGATAATAGTTCCGTCTACGTAACTGATATTTTCAGAACCATAATGACAAATAATTACATGACCCAACCTGGTGAGTGAAGGCACGAGAAAGCGATCTCTAACTTGTCGACCGCACGTTCAATGAACAACATGAGACCGATGAGATCAAAACCCTGGAGCCGTATTGCAGGGAATGGCGTTTCCGAAACGTACTATAAATACGAACATATATGGTAGAACATATATTAGTGTGATGAGTTTTAACCATTGTCTAAACGGATTGATTATTGTATCTCTGTATTTAGAACGGAGTTAGGGCTTTCCCTAGGTTTTAAACTAAATAATATTTTTATGTATAATAGTCATCATAATTTAAATGATATTTCTTTACGCACCCAAGAACATTGCAAAAGAAAACCAAGGATTTACAGAATGTACCGCAGAGGGATGTTATAAAGAGAAATGAGCTGACTGTACTGTATGGTATACCAGCTGTGTGCATCTTACATTTACATGTGAAATAAATGTGTGGCACCTCTTGAAATTCAGAATGAATTGTCGACTGTGAGTTGTACGATTTACCGGTTAATATAAGTGTACGTATATTTATATTATTCTAATTTCGGATTTACCGGTTAATATAAGTGTACATATATTTATATTATTCTAATTTCGAATTTACCGGTTAATATAAGTGTACGTATATTTATATTAATCCTAATTTCGGATTTACCGGTTAATATAAGTGGACGTATATTTATATTAATCCTAATTTCGGATTTACCGGTTAATATAAGTGGACGTATATTTATATTAATCCTAATTTCGGATTTACCGGTTAATATAAGTGGACGTATGTTTATATTAATCCTAATTTCGGATTTACCGGTTAATATAAGTGGACGTATGTTTATATTAATCCTAATTTCGAAAGAACTTCATCGTTGATAATGGGATTAAATCGTTTCCAAACTCATTGCGTCCTCCCACTAACAGTAATTTCTTTTGAAATCACGATTCACGTGTGATTTTGAAGATCAAATCTATCAAAATGACAAGACATTTTACCCAGACATCACACAACTGAAAAGTACTAACTATATCGTGGCATGCATGATTAAACTTTAACCTGGATCAAAGGTCACTATCATAGTAAGGATTACCACCGATACCTTGAAAAATTGATCCAAGTTAGGGCACTGCAACATTGAGGAGAATAATGTTCTGTTGATATATATCTTCTTTATTACTCAACAGAATGTGTTTCTAAATTTGTCGTGGATATAAACTTCACATATTTCCTTTATACATTTATCGATATCCTACCTAATATACTGATGACAGTTTCGATAAATATCATGTCAGACAAACCTTGAGCATTGAGTAGGATATGTATGTAGGATATGAGAGGAAGAAAGGGGTAGTGGAACATGACGTATTTATAGTCACCCAGCTATCTGTAGTATCTGTTACAAACACTGGGATTGACGTATTTATAGTCACCCAACTAGCTGTAGTATCTGTTACAAACACTGGGATTGGCGTATTTATAGTCACCCAACTAGCTGTAGTATCTGTTACAAACACTGGGATTGACGTATTTCTAGTCACCCAGCTATCTGTAGTATCTGTTACAAACACTGGGATTGACGTATTTATAGTCACCCAACTAGCTGTAGTATCTGTTACAAACACTGGGATTGGCGTATTTATAGTCACCCAACTAGCTGTAGTATCTGTTACAAACATTGGGATTGACGTATTTATAGTCACCCAACTAGCTGTAGTATCTGTTACAAACACTGGGATTGACGTATTTATAGTCACCCAACTAGCTGTAGTATCTGTTACAAACACTGGGATTGGTGCATCTGTAAAAAACATAGGGATATATTGTAACCAGCCAGTTGGTGAATCTTACACATAACAGAAAATAACACATATTTAAGTATCTGTCTACAGATTGCCTCACACGACGATAAAGTTTGTCGCGTATTTAGGTATCTGTCTACTGATTGCGTTAAGTAGAAATATGAAGTTTAATATTTATTCAGATATATGGCTAATTTGTTGCATCGAAAGGATTGGAATATCGATAATAATATGGCTAACTGATGCATCTACAAAATCATGGGAATATGCGCTACCTATAGAAAGAACATGGAAATTAAAGCATTTTCATGTATCCAGCAATAATTACTTGTACGACTATATTTAATAAACATGCTTAATGCAGTTTCTCTATTTGTGGTGGCTTTAGTTTATTAGTTTCATAAATGTGTTTCTTTTACTCTTTCCATTCTTAGAATTCTCTGACTATATTACCCCTGAACGTGGCTAGATGTGTGTCAAAAGGAAAAACTGAGGTAAGTGATTTTAAACATACATCGGAGGTGAGTGTTTTATAAACGTAAATCTAAGGTGATTATTTGAAATGTTTAAATTAGGTGAGTCATTTTTATATTGAAGCTTAGATAAGTGTTTTAAAAGGTGTCATGTATGCGCATTGTGATGCCATTACGTAATAAAACTACCACAACTAAACTGGTAGGTTACCTTACCAATAAGAAAAATATCGCGAGGATATCATTGATAGGTAAATTACTCGTGAAGTCAAAGACGTCGAAATCAAAACAATAGCGGCACATGGTTGAATAATAAAACATTCAGAATAAGGACACAGAGACTAGGGTTAGCGAAGAAAACTGACAGAAAACAAAGCATTCACAGAGCTCGGTTCATTGAGATTTAGTGAACAACCTTAATTCTGAGTCTGCATTTTGTAAAAGCCTTACACTTTGCAGATAAGTTATATTTACAGAGAGAGAGAGAGAGATATAAGTAATATGGCAGACTGCACACATTCATCTCTTTCTAGGGTTTTAACGGAACTAACAGTATTTTCAGTGTTTTTTTTTTCATATAAATTTACAAACAGGATACCAAAATCGTCCTTCCTACTTGCACCACTCAGAAACCAGTTAAAAGTCGGTAATTCTCTTCTCCCGTGTGAATACACTGACAGTGACGCTGTAAAGGTCATATAATAGGTCACTAGGGCTCAACATAGAGTCAATCTAAACTACTAACAAATATAAATATGTGACGTATCTAAGCTAGTGATACGAAGAAATCATTGGTGGATTTCTAATTTAAACCAAATTTTCGAATCTTCAGTGTTGAATTAATCAGCGATATTATACGATACATATAAAAGTTAGTAAAATAAACAACACATAAAGACATAATATTAACTAGCAGCGTCTGTTCAGACGGTATAAAGTTAAACAAATTGTAAGTAAATGTTGTAAGGTGTTACCATATAATTTACTGTGTTCATGATATCAAGGATCATAAGAGTTAAGTACTATATAAATCAAGGTTGTGGATATAATTTACTGTGTTCATGATATCAAGGATCATAAGAGTTAAGTACTATATAAATCAAGGTTGTGGATATAATTTACTGTGTTCATGATATCAAGGATCATAAGAGTTAAGTACTATATAAATCAAGGATATGGATATAATTTACTGTGTTCATGATATCAAGGATCATAAGAGTTAAGTACTAT
>NW_013673491.1:4060-5423 GCF_000517525.1 Limulus polyphemus
AATAACCCAATCCATGTGGCTGTAACCAATTGTTCTACAAACACACAATCTGGTGCTATCTTCTACTGCTGAATGAAAATACTTACTTGAATAACCCAATCCATGTGGCTGTAACCAATTGTTCTACAAACACACAATCTGGTGCTATCTTCTACTGCTGAATGAAAATACTTACTTGAATAACCCAATCCATGTGGCTGTAACCAATTGTTCTACAAACACACAATCTGGTGCTATCTTCTACTGCTGAATGAAAATACTTACTTGAATAACCCAATCCATGTGGCTGTAACCAATTGTTCTACAAACACACAATCTGGTGCTATCTTCTATTGCTGAATGAAAATACTTACGTGAATAACCAAATCCATGTGGCTGTAAGCAATTGTTCCACAGACATACAATCTGGTGCTATTCTTGTATTGCTAAATGAAAATACTTACGTGAATAACCCAATCCGTGTGGCTGTAAGTAATTGTTCCACAGACACAATCTGGCGCTATTTTCTATTGCTGAATGAAAATACTTACGTGAATAACCCAATCCTTCACGTAAGTATTTTCATTCAGCAATAGAAAATAGCGCCAGATTGTGTGTCTGTGGAACAATTGCTTACAGCCCCATTATATGGATATAATTTACTGTGTTAATGGAGTTAAGAACGAAAACAGTTGTATGAATTGCCTTGATATCCCTCAATGTTAAAAAACTAGCATTTCCAATATTATCAGCTAAAGCTTATTTTTATCGTATATTTATTTTTAGGTTACATATTCTAGAGAGTGAAGGCATAGAAAGACATTTCTGTCTTTAAATGTTTCGAATAAACAGTGATAGATAACACAACGTTTTCTGTATCTGTCGAACAGGAAGTTTAAGCAAAAATATAATTGTTTGAAATAAGAAAAACACATTCATTTACTTTATCATTGATTCTTCTCAGCTGTCAATCGATATGCGTGAAACAATTAAAAATTACATAACCACCCTATAATGTAGTGTCTTTTTTTTTTCATCTTTTCCATATTATTCGAAACTTGCTGTTGTGAAATACACTTATCATTTTCTTTCTAAAATCTTGCAGTTATACGGTTGTAGGAATCACATTCGGATCATTCAGCCAATAGAAGATGGCGCGAGATTGTATATTTGTGGAACAAATGCTTACAGCCCCATGGATTGGGTTAAAGAGTTAAGTACTATATAAATCAAGGATGATCCTTGATATCATGAACACAGTAAATTATATCCACAAAAGAGTTAAGTACTATATAAATCAAGGACATTTCATGATATCATGAACACAGTAAATTATATCCACAAAAGAGTTAAGTACTATATAAATCAAGGACATTTCATGATA
>NW_013673491.1:6126-21908 GCF_000517525.1 Limulus polyphemus
TCACGTAAGTATTTTCATTCAGCAATAGAAAATAGCGCCAGATTGTGTGTCTGTGGAACAATTGCTTACAGCCCCATGGATTGGGTTATTCACGTAAGTATTTTCATTCAGCAATAGAAAATAGCGCCAGATTGTGTGTCTGTGGAACAAATGCTTACAGCCCCATGGATTGGGTTATTCACGTAAGTATTTTCATTCAGCAATAGAAAATAGCGCCAGATTGTGTGTCTGTGGAACAACTGCTTACAGCCTCATGGATTGGGTTATTCACGTAAGTATTTTCAAAAGAGAAGTATTATGCGATCATGCGCAGTATGTTTGTTTGTCTGTCATTCAGGAATGGTCTTAAAACGTTTAAGGAAACTGAAGCTACTACTGAAGTTTAGCCAAGAGAACAGTCATCATCAGTGTCAAGACGAATCCACTAGACTTATCATTTTTTCCCCTTCAGTTATTATCTTTCTTGTGTTTACATTACTGAAGATCTTGTTGTTTTTTTGTTTATTTCCTTTCTTCTCCGATATATTTTGATGTTCGAGTGAATAAGGAACTAACCGGAAGAGATACATAGGTCATAAATCATAAGTTGTTCAAATAAATGGAAAGTCCAAAATCAATAGATTCAAAAATAACACTGCGCAGATTTTGGTAATAATAAACTAAAAAACAAGAACTGCTGAGGAAGAATTGGATCACATATTATTTTTTCGTTATTTATATGAGTTTAGTTCGATTTGTTGGCTGAGCTTGTGCAAAAAGTTGAGGCTGTTTTAATAAGTTATTGTCTTTATGGTCCATGTTGTTTATTTATTGATCATAGTTCTTATTTTCAAACCATGTGTTATCTACAGCTGTTTATTTTCTTTAGTTCGCCAGAACTATCCGTTGATCATCTTTGTTGTGTTCGTGTTATGTTTTATAATGATAATGTTATGTTTATTACTCTTCTTTTCTTTACTATCTGTAATGCCTGTTTTATGTTTTAATTTTACAACATGGCTACTCAAATAGACCCTCTACTGAGAATGTTTAAGTCTAAGAGTTATACATACGGAGCTATAATAAAAACTTAGTAACTGAGCGAATGGTTGACGATAAGGTTAGTTTAAACATGAAGATAGATTCTGTACTACTACTGGAAAAAAAAAACGGATGTTTGCTTGGTTAATACGTGTCATGAAAATTGCAACGAAGTAAATGTATCACAGTTCTCAATAAAGGATATAATACACAAACATAACCACTTTTTTAAAGGGATGTGTAAGTTAGGGAGTGTGAAAGTCACATTCTTAAAAATATGGGTAAGTTAAAGGGTGTCAAGTTTACAAAACATAACCACTTTTTAAATGTATGAGAAAATTAAAAGGAGTTAGAGTGATAAAAACATGACCTACTTTTTAATGGTGTGGGCAAGTTAAATAGTGTCAAAGTTATAAAAATATAACCATGTTTTTAATGGTGTGGGCAAGTTAAATGGTGTCAAAGTTATAAAATATAACCATCTTTTTAATGGTGTGGGCAAGTTAAATGGTGTCAAAGTTATAAAATATAACCATCTTTTTAATGGTGTGGGCAAGTTAAATGGTGTCAAAGTTATAAAAATATAACCATCTTTTTTTAAGGTATAGGTAAATTAAAAGATTTAAAATTTACACAAACATAACCACTTTTTGATTGGTGTGAGTTAACCAAACGTATTAGTAAATTAAAGGATGTAAGGTTACAAAAACGTAACTACATTTTTACAGACAATGGGTAAGTTCAAGATTGTCAAAGTTAGATTATACACACTAATGAAACCGTAAAACAGTGGTGCAGCCACACCGACGAATTCCTTTTCATGTGAGACATAAAATGGAGGAATAAATTAGTAAATAGTTGAAAGATAATATAGAAGAGGTATCTCGTTTTACTTCATGGATTTCTCGAATCGTTCCGGTATTCGAACTTGATGAGCCCAATCAGGCTAGACTTTGTGTAAATATGATGTACATGTTTTCATAAAGTTAAATACGAACAAGGTATAGATAGCATCATTTCAATCTAAATGAATATCCTCTTTATATAACAGCTTTATCAACACATACTGGTTATGTTATGTTATCTCATCCGCAGCAGACGTATTTCAAGAAACGATTAATTAGACACTTCGAACGTATGTCACGTATTCAAAATATCAGTGGTGACATCTTTACTTATGGAAAAGATCAGAATAATCATAATAATACATTCCACTCTGAATTCCAAAAACTAAAAATAATAATAATAATTCTCAACATAAGGAGTGAGGAACGCGCCACCACTATAAGTGTGATCAAAAATAAATGTTTTAATGTAAAACAATAGAACGTTTGAGTCACAAAAACAGACAACCGAAATACTACAAATGGCGACGAGGATGAGATTATAAGGCATCTTCTGGTGGATAATGACGAAGAACTGTAAAATCCCTTATATTTTCCAATCCATCAGAAAATACCAACATGGCAGAAGTATCAACAGCATTGACGCTATTTCCAGAGTGAGACTTAGGAAATGACCCTAACCCCCTGAAGAACAAGGACGAAGTATAAGGGATATATTCAATTGTTTCAAAATTACTTGATAGCTTCAAATTTAGGAGACTTCAGGCGTAAGAGATCCACGTTATTACATTTTGTTGGTTCCGATGGTTATGACATAACACTGACGAAGCTGATGAGTATGGCTCAGTGGTCACCACGTTATTACATTGTGTTGGTTCCGATGGTTATAACACTGACGAAGCTGATGAGTATGGCTCAGTGGTCACCACGTTATTACATTGTGTTGGTTCCGATGGTTATAACATAACACTGACGAAGCTGATGAGTATGGCTCAGTGGTCAAATTGCTAACAGGTTCCATTTAATTAGGGATGAATGTTGAATTTCAAAGATAAATATTTCGACAGTATAGACAGAGCCACGACAAAACCAGCAATTCTTACCTGGGCCAAGTACAGTTAAGTGGTTAGCGTGCCGGAAAAAAACAAACAAAACTCGCAATCCACATTTTTTGGGCCGTTGATGCATTATAAGAGTGACGGTCAAAGTTCAGTCAATCTCTGTGTCACACTGCATGTTTGCATATTTTTCAACTGTATATATACATATATAAAAACATTTTTTCTAATTGATATTAATTACTTTTAACGATCTGTATAGTCATCCATTGTTATTTACCTTATTTCCTTATCAGGCCAACCTCTCCTATGTGAATTCCTGGAATACAATACCAGGTATAGGAAACGGTGTAGCCAAATGCCCTTTTGATCCTGATGATAACGCTACAGCAGTATGGGTCGGTAAGTTATGCTAGAAATCACTTTGAAATAATATGTGATAGATATTCTGAAAATAAGTTACTTTGAATTGCTAACGCTTCATTTCCTTCCCACATGTTATAGTGTCATTTATTTTCAAATGAAGAAAACACTAAATTTCTGAATACTGCTTGTTCTCTTAGTGACTATGTGCTGTGATTTTATTTGTTTATACAAAGATATGGATTTCACCCGTTTACTTCTACATTTAACAGCAGTATAAAAATAGGCATTCTTGCTCAGCTCTAGAGAACAATTTAATAGAGTGAAAAGTTTAGGTTACAGTGTTACAATTGTAACTAAATAACGTTATGAGAATGTTACAGTCAAGTGAAATGTTTAGGTTATAGTGTTACAATTGTAACTAAATAACGTTTTGAGAATGTTACAGTCAAGTGAAAAGTTTAGGTTATAGTGTTACAATTGTAACTAAATCACGTTTTGAGAATGTTACAGTCAAGTGAAAAGTTTAGGTTACAGTGTTACAATTGTAACTAAATCACGTTTTGAGAATGTTACAGTCAAGTGAAAAGTTTAAATTTACATGCAGCTGTAATTGGACTTGTTATGATGCGCTAGAACACAATATGTTAAGACAAACTATTGAGAAAGCTTCAACTTTATGGTTCGGACGATGGACGAAAGGATTCACGTTCGCAAAAAATGCGCTCTACACTTTGGGGTCTTGGATGTGCTGTAAGATTGACAGTCTTATACCATCATTCAGTCAGACAAAGGAAGCCTAAGAAATAGCAGTTGGTGATGTTGCAACGCTCTTCCCTGTTGTCTATCAGCTTAAAATTAGGGTTGGTTATGTGCAGACAGCCGTTTTCTTCCTTGAAATTCTAAAACAAACAAAATCAACAAAAAACAACAAGTTGTAAACATTATTTGTCTACGTAAGCATCAGTCAGTCACGTTATTAGGCTTTTATGTTTCCTGACCTTGTAGAAAACGGTAATCCAGGACAACTAGCTGGTCTGTATAGTGGAACTGTGGCGGAGTTCAGTAAAGCAGACGCTGTAATTTTCCGGGCTGACCTGTACGACTTCTACACCAGAGAGAAGGTTTATCCCTTTCAGAGGACGATCAAGTACGACTCGAAGTGGTTAGATAGTAAGTGTTCTCTAAACAATAATTACTCTTCTGTCTTCAATATTTCCCAAGAGGCCTTAGATAACATACTTCATTTAAAAATCACTACCACGTAATAATCTGACACAAGTGATTTACAGTGTGAATGTTAAAATTACCAGTGTTATAGTTCAGTATTTATATAATATGATAATAATGTTTCAGCATTTAAAGTTCAGTGTTTGTATCAGGTATAGTAAGTGTGAACACTTACAATTTAAAGTGTTATGTACAGTATTTAGTAAAGGAGTATCACAACATATCTATCGTTTCTCGTTGTAAATACTGAACTTTAACTGTTGAAACTTTCTTGCTCAGTATCACCTATTTGTTTATTGATGCTTTACTTGTTATATATATTTTAATTAGAACCCGACTTCGTTGGATCCTATGACATAGGGGAACATGTATATTTTTTCTTCAGAGAAAATGCAATAGAACACATCAACTGCGGGAAGACAGTGTATTCTAGAGTTGCAAGGATATGTAAAGTAAGAACTTTATCAGTATGGGCTTTCTTTTTTTAACAGCACGAGTTTCATGATAAGCCTAGTCTATATTCTTTATGTTTTGTATATGGATTTTAAGTAGTAAGATAATATATTTTTCAATTTTGACTGTTTGAGAAACTGCAGTGTTCAGTGAAATAGTGAACAGTGTTAAAGGAATATGTAATTTTATCGCTATCAGGATTTGGCATAGTTGCTAAGCATGTCTGTTTTATATTATTGGTAAAAAAAAAAGATCCTGATACAAAATGATTAAATAATGTGTATTTTTAACTGTAATATAAGTTGTATTTGTAATGAAACACCTTATTTAAAATTACTTCTCAGTTGCATATAGCATTAATAGTGTTAGGACTAGTCCAGGTTCGTTTGACTTCAACACTTATGATGTCACTTGATGTCGTGTCCAAGAGGATCTTTTTGTCAATGAGAATTTCCAACTTACTTGGTGGTGCTTTCAAATATATGTAGCTATCTTGAATACAGACACAGTAGATTGGCTTTCTGGTGGTTTAAAGTATGTCTCAGTCATCTTGGACAAATAACCATCATACAGTGGGTGGAACCATCTTGGATGATTCCTGATGGTGATTTCAGACACATTTCAGCCATCCTGCCTGATTTTCTATGGACGACGACGTCTTGCACGAGTCTACTGGTGGCTTCAGACATTGTGCAGCCATCTTAAATTATCTCCACTGAGCTAGCTGTCCTGGCCTTGATGTAACCAGATTATTCATGGAGGGATGCTCTCCATCTCGTTTCGTCTTAATACTTTGTAGCGATTCAGAGAAGATTTCACCACTTCGTCAAAGCATCGTTCTTCAGTATGGACACCCAGGTTTTGTTTTACTGTCACTTCAAAAATGGCAGTACATTGGGTAGACAGTGATCATAAAAATACAATGGGGTGAAAATTTAACCACAGAGTGAAGATATTAAGGATATTTCGTTTCACACCATGGAGTCTTGGCCCAAAGCTTACGGGTTTTTTTTTCATGCAACCTATTTTCGATCAAGTAGTTGGTTCTGTATTTTTTCTTCTTCGCAGAAACTTCAATACCTTCCAAATCATCATATTCACCTTCTTTTATTTATATTCGTTTGGTTGTCCTGACGCATATTTATTTGTGAATAGGATCACATTGGAGTTATTGATAGAATGTTCATCTTGTTGAATAATCTACTCGATTTTTTCTTAAAGCCGATATAAGTTTGTTGTATGTTAAGCCTCTTTTTATGCACTTATATTATAGCCTAAACATATAGGTCTTATTGTGATGTCACTGAAACTGAAGTAAGTAATCTTGCTTATGAATACGATAATTTTAGATCACACTCTTCAGTAAATTATGTTTTAAAGTATCTTAGGAACAGTTAATAATAGTCATGAATCATCGGCTCTGAGTACTTATGATCCACTATTATGTGTCCTGTACCACTCGTAAGTCACTAATATCTTGCTCTGAGTCACTTATTATCCACTATTATGTGTCCTGTATCACTCGTAAGTCACTAATGTCTTGCTCTGAGTACTTATGATCCACTATTATGTGTCCTGTATCACTCGTAAGTCACTAATGTCTTGCTCTGAGTACTTATGATCCACTATTATGTGTCCTGGATCACTCGTAAGTCACTAATATCTTGCTCTGAGTACTTATGATCCACTATTATGTGTCCTGGATCACTCGTAAGTCACTAATATCTTGCTCTGAGTCACTTATTATCCACTATTATGTGTCCTGTATCACTCGTAAGTCATCACTAATGTCTTGCTCTGAGTACTTATGATCCACTATTATGTGCCCTGGATCACTCGTAAGTCACTAATGTCTTCCTCTGAATCACTTATGATCCACTACTACGTGTCCTGGATCACTTGTCAGTCACTAATATCTTGCTCTGAATCACTTTTGAGTCACTCATGCTCATTAATGCTAAGAAGATAAAAGTGACACATATTTCTATGTTAAGTCATTTGATGTTCTTCCAAACCTTTCTCATCACGCCAAACTGTGGAGTTTTTACAGAATACTTTACTGGAAACTTTAATTGTAAAAAACAATAACAAGTGGAATGGAAATGCTATGCAAGAAACGTAAGAAGAAGAAAATAACATTCATTGAATATGATAACCAAAATGAAAACAGTCCCAATAAGATATCTTTGGTAAGAATGATGAAAGCAGTTCTGAAAAATGTAGACGCTGTGAGTGTTGATAGATCCAAAGAAAGATACAGCTCCAATGAGTACAAATGTTAAACCAAAGTAATTATTAGAGACAAATTCAATTCCTTCTTAACCAGATTGACATATATTTACAAAGAATAGCTGAATATATTGAAATAGAAACAATCACTGAAACAAATAGATTAGCATCTGAGGCTTGAAAGAAGCTAAATATGTTATATATATACCAACCATAAGAAAACATTTGAGAAGATTAGTAAGAAGATGGGCTTTACAGCACTAGAATTGGATGATCGATTGCGGAAGTGACACTGTTTGTTTTAAGTGTTAAATTATCAGCATTGTACCTATCACAGGAATTGAACCCCTATTTTTAACATTATAAACAACAGTCACACAGATTAGAAATGGCCATCGATTTGGTAATTTATATAGACATTATTGTCAATAATTTTTTTCTTTGTTCACTTCTTTTCCTTTGCTGTATGTATTCAATTTATTCTCCGCTTAACAATCCCGAAGCTGCGTTTTGCGGATATTTTAGACTTTTAGCATAAGGGTGACATTTCTTAACAATGACAATTGGGTTACTATACTCATACCAGTTACAGTATTCAATTAATATAAAGTTCAGAACTTGAAAATTGTTATTAGGTTGCTGTAGTAACATTGAATGTAAGTATGTAATATTACCACTTGGTTGCTACCCACAACATCTCCTGTCACTATATATGTATATATATATATATATATATATGTATATATGTATATCACAATTACCGCTCGGTTGCTACCCGCAACATCTCCTGTCACTCTATATATGTATATCACAATTACCACTTGGTTGCTACCCGCAACATCGCTTGTCACTATATATGTATATCACAATTACCACTTGGTTGCTACCCACAACATCGCTTGTCACTATAAATATTTTCTAACAATAAGCACAAAAAATGTTGAAGATTTTCAAAGTTGCAGTCGTGTTGCTACAGTAATAATTATGATATTATACCATTAGTAATAGTGAGATGCTAGACTAAGCAGTGTGTGCTACGGAAATACTTTTTTATCACCTGTCCTAGACATTGCTTTAGTAACACTGTTGATTGTTAACCTCATTAGCATGGCGTTCATTTTAGACCGTTACAAGTTGTAAATCGTTCCGTCGAATTGTGAATCTTATTGTGACCCTAAACTTTTCCTGAATAAATCTCATGTGAGGTCTATAGCATGCTTTTAAAAATTAGTACATAATAAAGGCCTGAACAAAGTAAAGGTCTTGAGGTTGCTGAAATGACGCCGTTCCTGGTTGTTTGTTTTAAGCACCAATCTAACTGCGCTGTATCCACCACAGGTATTGATCCCCGAATTTTAACATCATAAACCCTCAGGCTTACCGCATTGTCTCTAGGGAGTGACACTGTTCTAATAATACAACTCCCAAAACGAATGAATAGGGATATACAAAAATAATTTATTGATTTACTATGCCAACATCAGATAGTTTCTGTAAACCATTTTCGATGATTTACACAGGAAATGACGTGACACGTTTTCTTTGCGAGCTTGATTGATTCACTAATGGTCAGGAACGTCAAGAGTTTTCAAAACATAAAAGAACAAAATATGATATAAGTAATTTCTTCCAGTATTCGGTGTACCAACGGTATCATATACTTTAAGGCTTACTGATTACAACGTTATACACTTGTCAGAATCTTCACACACTAAAAGTAACACAGTTGCATCATTCGTGCATCTCTCCCGGAAAACAGAGACATGCAAAGAACATATGCAAAAAAGTACGAAAACGTTTGAATTTTTTTACGTCTCTTCATATATCATGAACGTCTTTGTATAGCCTCATCTGGCCTTGTAATTCCAAATTATTCCAAAAACATCATTATTAGGTTCATGCTGAATCTAATATTAAATGTACATCAAACATTGATGTTATTGGTACTGTTACGTATCTGGTCGTTTGTTAATTTCCCATAGAAATTCTTTCCGAGAAACTTCAGCGAAACAAGTCCTTTCTTAATTAAAACTATTTTATTCTTTCTCGATACAACTTTGTAATACACAGAATTTCCACAGTCACTTTAACTTATATATTTTTATAAACACACGCTATAATTCACAGCGATTCACACACTTTAGTTACGGTGCCTACTGTTTGCTTGACTCAATTATCAATTATTTCTCTTCAATCTATCTCCGGCTTATATACTAAAAAAAGAGGGCGCCTAGCAAACGCTGGGACGTTCGTGAGGTTGCCCGATAAGTCACGATCTTTATAGAAACTCCAGTGTGCATGCTCCCAGCGTCGCGTGACTTCCGCTGTCGTAACAGTACGTTGTTCAACTGTGACTTTCTACAAATATTGGGCGGAAAACTTATATCATATACACTAAGCTTTATGCATTTTTAACAAATGCCCTGTGTTTATTTTTCAAAAGAATCTGACTAATGTCTTTCTAAGCATCTTATTTAAGTCACGCTATAATCTTGGCGGGTGTGTGTATATGTATGCATAGAAAAATTAGTACTTAAATATTACATTCTCATTAATAATGACATTGGCTTTACTTTTGAGGTACCGAAATATGCGATCGACATGAGAAATATGCTTGTTATATAAACCAGTAGTTATTTTAACAGAGAGAAAGACATCTTATGAATAACACCAAATATGGTCGTGTGACGTCTGCCTAAACAATATTAAAGTAACACTTTTCAACTACTACTATTCTAACACCAAACATTGTTAGGTTACGTTCTGCCTAAACATTATTAATGTTTAACAACTATTTTTAAGCATCCTTAATCTTCGACTGCCTAACAATTCCAGGAATAATGAATTTAATTTTTGTATTATGTATCGTCAACATTGTTGTAAGTTAAACCATTACGATATTTTACTTTCTTACAGAAAGATACAGGTGGAAAAAATATTCTTAATAAGAACTGGGCATCGTTTGTGAAAGCACGGCTCAACTGTTCAATACCAGGGGAATTTCCATTCTATTTCAATGAAATACGTGAGTAAAGATTTAATATTTATTTAAGTAAGTTTATTTGGTATTTTCAGTCTTAAAGTCGCCTTACCCAGTGTTCATCCAACACCGGGCACATATCATAAGGTGGGTCATTATGTAATATGCCCTGGTTTTTAGAGGTACTGGCGGAAGTAAGACCCAAATCGCGTTGGGAGTACACCGTCTATCCAGTTTCACCTCAACATCGCTGACCTCACATGATTAAGTAAAGAAACTGAGTATATGTAGGTGCTCTAGCCCACAACGTCCCACATCTTTACCACCTTTTGCTGTCTGCAGCCAGATGTGCGGTACATAGTTACGTCTTGGTAACCAACACGCCAAAGAATGGGAGTTTTGTTTTCTTCTATTTCCACTGTGAACTGGACCTAGTCTATTCAATGGGTTTGTGAATTATGGAAACTTATCGGTACTGTATGACAAATTATGAGTGTAATGTGTGTGGCCATATCGTAAATATATTATCTGAGCCAAATCCTGGGTCTTAAGAGCGGCTGCTTTGAGGGCATTATCTTCGAAATGTTTCATATGGAGATTTATACTGAGTATCGGTGGGAGTTCATGACTAAGTACTTTTGTTGTTGGAAGTATATATCTTCATGTTAGAAGCGAGTTCTATTATCAAGGAGATTGTCAGTTGGATGCCTTTATTCAGATTTCTGTTGACAGAGCATCTGTAGGGTTTCAAGGATTGGTACGTTCGTGAATTAGTTGGATATATTGAAACTGATCGTTATGGCTCATGTCTTGTATAAATAGTATTCCGACTACTGCTGTGTGTGTTGTATCCCAGCCAGCCTGATGAGTTCTGCATTGAGCAAAACGCGTCGTCGGCAACAGAATTAATGTGAATATGTTTTGTAAGTTATAAAATATCTATCTAATGGGTGACATCAAGAATCTCTACAGTTAACTATGGGATAGATCGGGTTACATTGTTTGTAAATTTTAGGTACACCATAGATGTGTGAGGTGATACTATTGTATATTGTTAGTTGCTTTACTGTTTCTTTTTTTATGTTTCTTACAGAATTAGTTGATTTTTATCTGTGTTATGACAGATTGTTGTGTCCATTTTCAACTACAGCTTGGAGCTTGATGGCGTATTCTCCTCCGTCCATGATTACAGAGGTACTGGTAGAATTGTTAGGATGTTATCTTCCTCTAAGTTCCTGAGTGCTATTTTTCTGATAGGGTGGCATTGTAATAGGTTAACGCTTCACGGCTTTCTAAACTTTGTTTTGATTGTGAATTATTCTTTTTCTTCTTCTGATAGGCTGTAAATTGTGTCTTTTATGGTTGTAGCTATATCTGTGTATTTTGTTATGTGTTAAGTTTAGTCCTTTACTTTGTACTCCTTTTCTGGCTGCGTTAATAATCATCTGTTTCCGTTTAGTGCTGTGGATTTAGTTGTGTGTCTGTAGTGGAAGGAGGTTTCTTGTTTTGAGAATTAATGAAAGAAGTTAGTTTTTTTATGCGAATTTTCTTTTTACGTGAGTGTGTTTGTTCTTATGAAGTTTGAATAGCTGTGAATTCTTAATAGAGTCTATGTTATCTGTTGTATTATTACTCCAGATAGATATTGTATTGTGTTTATTTATTAGGTGACATTCGATCTTGTCTTAGAACATGGTTTTATTTAAGTTTCTGAGTTAATAATTCATTATCTTAACTAAATATATTGAAGATACATTACCATTAACGGTTAAAACATTATCAAAACCATTAAGATAGTTAGTATATTATACATCCGTTGCAGACAAGTGATAGACATTCTAACAAAAGGTTCCCAGGATCAAATGTTGGCTCCTTCTGAGGAAAATTAGTACCAAAAACGTAACATATAAACTAATTTGTACCTAGTAGTAAAAATAATAAAATAGTAATTAGATTTAGACTATCGTAAAGTTTACTAACAATGACAGCAACCAATATCCGAACGCCACCACCTTGCCGTGTTAGTTTTGTATATATATATATATATATATGTATGTTAAATAAGCGGAGTTTGGTTTAAGTTACATGAATTATATCTATTCAGTTTACGTTCTACTAATATCATAAAGTTTAAGTTTACGTTCATTCTTGCTTTACTCAGTTGAATTAGGATTAAATTTGGATTACTCATGCAAAAATAATGTCCAGTTAGGGATTAAAATGAGCCAAAGTTTAAATTTATCTCTTTTAATATGAGTTGGGTGTGTTAATTTTAGTTTTGTTACACTAAAAAAAGTCGTAAAATTACTGAGTTTGGTTTAAAGTTTCAGAAGTAAGTGAATTTACTACTACATTCTAGTTAAAGTAGAATACGCGATTTTTCAATCGTTTTCTTTGAAATCAAATCAGGGTCGCAACATTGTTTTCAAATGTGGGGGTGGAGGACTGATGTTATGTGCTTTATAAGAACGTCACTCGTCTCAATGCATATTTTAAATTGGTTTTTATTCGGTTTTAGTGCAGCTGGTAAGCTTATCACGAAACGAGTATTATTGCTGTTGAAATATGAGGGGATAACGGCCATTAATCATGGTGTCAAGGAACATATATTCCTGTATTTTGAAAATTCCACTTGTAGTTTTTGATATAGCGCTGAACCTGGAAATACATCCATAAGAATGAACCGCTGAGACGCATTATTTAGTGAAGATATGCCCCATTTAGTACCATGTTTGTATTTACTTTCTATAATAACAGTAAGAAAACTGAAACCGTAAGTATCATCATCATTGCAGGACCGCCAGTGACCCAGAGTAACTGTGAGTGATCTGAAACAGAGTCTATAATCACTGAGTATTGTCGTTGGCTTTTAGAATTGTTACCGCTGTGGTTCCACCATTGGTATACTATATTACTTATTTATTGTTGATTTAATTAAAATTACTGGTTAGATTGTTTAAATATATCAAATATTATTACGTTTTAATCGTATATGTTTATTATTATTCTTGTATTATAGTGATTGTCTTGCATTGTTAGCTTAATATATGTATTTAGGACTAATCTAAATCTCTTAAGCTGACCGAACCTCTTGAGTATCATTGGGATTATAGCCAAAAATATCGTTAAAAGCGAAGTTACTCAACTGATGAACTAATGCATTCTAATCTTAATAAGTTGGAACGTAAGACAAATATATTTAATTAGCTACAAAGTTTGTCAGTTTGGTTCTAGTTTCGTTCTATGTACATAACTTTCTCTGATCAGAAGTTAATATTAACTGATTCACAGTAACTGTGATTAATCTGAAAGAGAATCTGGCACATAAAACCTGTAATTCAATTAAATCGGCCCCGCCACCGCTGCGGTTCTACCACTTGCGCAAAGTAATTATTATAATTTTAAAATATCTAAAAATCGTAAAGTTTATGGTTGTGTTGTACGTTAGTCCGTGGAAGTGTAGTTTCATGGGCTCACTTCTCATTGTTTCTTTCAGAAAGCATCTACAAACTACCAAACGACAACAGTAAATTTTTTGCTGTATTTTCAACATCCATGTAAGTCTCTCTCTGTTTGTGTTCTTACTTTAAAGAGAAATTTATGAATATGATTATACACACCACTGAGGAGTCGCTGTTTTTTATCCATGCTCAAGACATTACTATTGCAGAATTCTTTTGATTGCGAAGGAGCTTTGAAAGTGGTCTCAACAGATACTGACAATGAAAGTCATTATATATTTTGATTTGTAAACATTTCTACAAATAAGATGAATTGTTTAATAAATGTTAAACTTTATCTTTCGATACGTGTGTAGAAGTTATCCAAAGAACAAACAAAACCGTCTATAAATAATCACTTAGTGCATCCTAGCAAATTTCTGTGGACTGTTATTTCTTGTGGATTTCGCGCAAAGCTACACGAGGGCTATCTGCGCTAGCCGTCCCTAATTTAGCAGTGTAAGACTAAAGGGAAGGCAGCTAGTCATCACCACCCACCGCCAACTCTTGGGCTACTCTTTTACCAATGAATAGTGGGATTGACCGTCACTTTATAACGCCCCCACGGCTGAAAGGGCGAGCATGTTTGGTGTGACTAGGATTCGAACACGCGACCATCAGATTGCGAATCGAGCTCCCTAACCACCTGGCCATGTCGGGCCCTTCTCTGGACGTTAGTTCAATAAACAAGTATATTTCTTTACCTAATACTGTAAAAAGATGTTTTGTACATAATAGGATTTAACTAGACTCTATTTACAACATAATTATTTACACGAAAAATGTGTTTTTGTTTAATAACAGCTCTCATATTTGCTGAGTGCATTGTCAGGTTATTTTATTTCTGTACGCGTTGTTAGTATTTTAGTTTTTAACTGTGAATACTTGGATTAACTAGTTTCTGTTGTCGTTCGTCTAGGAATGGATTGATTGGGTCGGCCATCTGCACTTTCAGCTTGAGTTCGATTGAAGAAGCTCTGAACGGGAAGTTTAAAGAACAGATTACATCATCGTCAGCTTGGTTACCCGTTTTAACAAGTAGAGTTCCCGAGCCGCGGCCCGGATCGTGTGTGAACGACACACAAACCCTGCCCGACGCCGTTTTGAACTTCATAAGAAGTCACCCCTTAACAGATTCAGCCGTTACCCATGACAACAGAAAACCAGTATTCTACACTAAGGATGTGCTTTTCAGACGATTGGTGGCTCAAAAACTTGAGATAGATGGCATTGAATACACCATCTTTTATGCTGGAACAAGCAAGTTTCTGTCGTTTAGACATCTATTTTATAGTAGTAAATGTGCAATAACAAATATTATAAAACAGATAAACAAAGGCGCCCGGCAATACTGAGCTTAATAAGTAATGTCATAAAAAAAAAGAGTTGGGCTGTCCCCTTTCACTATTTTGAGCCGAAACACACGAAACGTTCGTCTGATGCAAAGGGTATCATTAAAGGTCATTTTCGTGTCATCTTGACGTATTTTGGTACCGACATACTTGCTTAATTGAGACCTCATTTGCTGCATTAAAATGGTAATGTTCAAATGGCTGCCAAACTCGAACAGTTCGTTTACTCATTTAATCTAGATTTGAGGGGGTCTACCTAAGTTAGTCTACCAAATGTCACCGCAATTGGTTCAGCCAGTTCCTTACAACTTGTGACCACCATTTGAAACAGATTTGTTCGTCTGTCTGCGACACCAGACAGACGAACAACTCTGTTTTAAATTTAGATATCTATATCTCAGCAAATTAAACTTGATTTCCCCACTTCACCAATATAAAATAAGTGATAAACCTCTAAAGTATTTCATGTTTGATACTGATAAAATCTATAGATAATTCAGCAAAAAAAAAAAAATATTCAGCATTAAATGTCCTAAGTGGAATCATCTCGATCATACTCAATCATCAGAATGTTAGCAAGGGACGTTGTTATAATCTGTTTTAAAGTAATTTCTACAATTAACTACTTGTTACGTCTCCGTTTGTTAATTAACTTTCCGTAACTTCGTTCCGACGAAACTTTAGCGAAACAAGTCCTTACTTAATAAAACTGGTTTATTCTTTTCGAATATAACTTTACGATACACTTAATT
>NW_013673491.1:22452-27705 GCF_000517525.1 Limulus polyphemus
GAAATGTGCCACTAATATTTTTATAGAATATACCCAGAGGGAACAGTCTGGAGTTTAAAGGGAAGGGGCTCTTCGAAGCTCTTCCATTTTATACTTTAATTATATTTACCTTTATCAAAAGAAAGTTTGATGGCCATATGTTATTATTTTTCTTAGATATACATCTTATTGTTTGCTTGTTTTTAAGCATTAAACTATACAATGGCCTATCGGCGCGTTGCCCACTGTGGTTATCGAACCCTGATTATATTTTTTTTACGTTAAGAGCCTTCAAGCTTATCGTTGAGCCACTAGGAGGAAATTTATTATTATTTATTATTTTGCATATTGAATCATACGCAAATACGTATTCTGTGTAATGGGCACGACCCATCCCCATTCATGTTTGACCTAGAAATGCTTAAACAGTAGCTTTGGACGAAAAGACAATATTCCAGCCACAAAACAATAAATAAATAAAATTGACAAAGACTCCAACTTGTTAGTTTATGAGTAGCTGAAGAAGAAGATGAAAATTGATATTCAAATCATTATTATTGTGTTACTAAAATAAATTGTAAACTGAAATGTATTTTGCAACAATAAAGCTGAACACACGTGAAAGCTATGTATAGGCTAGTTCACACAAGTGGACACATGTGAAAACTATTTATAGCTTATTTCACCCAACTGGTCACAAATGAAAGCTATCTATAGCCTAGTTCACCCAACTGGACACAAATGAAAGCTATATATGGCCTAGATCACCTGGTTGTGGTTGCTGAATGCTTGAATAAAGTTCTTAATAACCCAAATACAAAGTAGTTATATTTTCCAGGCACGATTATCTTTTGACACGTTCTTTCGCGATGTTACATATCTGCTCGTTTGTTAATTTTCGGTATAATTTCTTTCCGAGGAACTTCAGCGATACAAGTCCCTTCTTGATTAAAACTAGTTTACTCTTTCTCGATACAAACTTTGTAACACACAGAATTTCCACAGTCAGGACGTTTCTAAACTTAACTACTTTTATAATATACGATATAAATCACAACGATTCACAATCTCAAAAACACACACTAACTCGAAACAGAATCGTAAATTACTCGGAACTCTCTTTATTCATTCATCCCACAGGCTTTATCTGCCAGGCTTATATACTAAAAAAAGAGGGCGTCTCGAACGCACTAAGAAATTCATGATCATTCGAGAAACTCCAGCGCGCATGCTCCCTACGTCACGCGACTTCCGCTGTCGTAAGAGCGACATTTACTTGCAAAATGATGTGTTTTAAGTTAGCTCTCAAATTCAAATTTTTGTTTATGTTTCAGAGACTGGACTCATCTATAAGTTGGTAGAATGGTATGATGGGACAGGACACGCTTCTTCAAATCTTGTGGATGTATTTGATGTGTCGGCGCCAGAACCAATACAAGCGATGGAAATTTCTAGCAAGGTGAGGCCAAGGCTCAGACGTACTGTAACTTTAGAGGATAAATAAATAAAATGCATAAACAATATAATATGTAGAGAAAGTGGTGTAATTATAGTGACAAGAACGTAATACGTTAGGGGGAACTAAATTACATAAAGGTACATAACAGCATGTAGAGGAAACAATGTAATTATAGTGACGAAAACGTAATACGCAAACAGAACCAGTAAAATGAAATAAAAATATGTTAATTCTTATGACCGTCATTTTTTAATACCTGATTTCTCCAAGCCCGTTCCTTTGTCTGTGGTTTCGCTAGATAGTAGATAGGGACAGTGGGAATCTACAGTGCTTATAACATTAATGACAATTACTTCAGTGACATAAACAAACACACAAGGAAACACATTAAGTTAATTCTTTACCTTTCTAGCTTATAAACAATGCAGTACCATTACATCTCAATACAATTTCCAACAGGCGCCTAAAAATTGTCAATTAGGCCTAAATTTTAAATACCCCTCGTACATAATCTCAGGTTTACCTGCTATATAATGTAGGCAATTAGCCCTAATAGTAATTGCAACAACTTTACTCATTCTTCAGAGGCGGTTCTCAAACTTTAGTAAGGAGAGGACCCTTTTAATTTAAACATTTTTCGCGAACCCCCAAATCTAACATGTTTTTTGTTTTGAAAAAGGGATTGCGTTTATATAAAAAATCGGCATTCTAAAATAATAGTTTTAATTCATATAAATTTGATTTTACGAAAAATAATTTTATTCTACAAATCATTTTTAAAATATTTATATGAAATATCGGACATGACTAGAGGACCCCAGTTTGAGAAACGCTGCTCTATAGCTAACACATTGCGCGAAAGAAAATAATTAAATCTTTCAGATGATATACAAATGCAACTTAGACACATATATACACACATAGGAAATTTACAAAAAATGACGATAGTATATTTTTACACTTATTGATACCATGATTTTAAAAATTCACTATTTCATAACTATTGTACATTTATAACTGTCTCACTACAGGCACCTGAAAATCGACATTTAGGCCTGAAATTTAAATACACTTTGTATAGAGAATGAGTTTACCCGCTAGGGGTATAAAATATTACACCATTTCTATTGTACACAAAAACACGGTTTTTCCTTATATGGTGTGTCAAGGTCGTCGCGAGAACGAGGCTGAGTATTTTGACCAGTAAACAAAGCAGATTCTCTTCATTCCACCCCGAACTACAGCCATTACGTAGGTCATCAGGCAGTTAAATATAGAGATCCACACACAAATGAAACTTATCAAACTCATTTCTTTCAAAGGTATGGCTTAATACTGCACTTGTGTCTTTTAAGTGGAAAATAACTTGGATAACTATAACCATATGGCCGATAATAGAAGCTTTTTAGACCTATATTATAGTTAACAAACAGCTATATATTTTACATCTGGCTGTTTATGAACAAACTTATTCCAGATAAATTCGAGTTGTCCCTTCTCATTATATTCGGATATTTATGTTTCAGAATATGTTTACAATAATTAGGACTTAAAACAGGATAAAATACAAACATACGAAAAGGTTACTGCTTAATTAGATGAGGGTAAGGTGTAGATTTGGTGTATCTGGATTTTCAGAAAGCATTTGATAAGATGCCACATACAAGGCTTTTAAAAAATATCTCTATTGGTGTGGGAGATAAGTTAGCTAACTGTATGGAAGAGTGCTGGATGGAAAAAAAAGCAGAGGGTTGTTATGAATGGAGTTCAGTCACACTGGATTCATGTCACAAGTGGGGTGCTTCAGAGCTCAGTCTTAGGAACTTTGCTCTTTTTGATTTACATCAATGACAAAGATGAAAAATTCGTCAAAACATTACATAAATTTGCTGATGATATTAAGATCTTGGGTGTTTCTAGCTGTGAAGAAGATGCTGCTGCTTTACAAAAAGATGTAGATCATTTAGTGAGTTGATCAAGTAAATAGCGGGGTGGTTTTAATTATAATAAATGCAGAATAATGCATTTGGTTTATCATAATTTCAATTATAAGTAAAATTTGGATGGGAAGAACCTTAACAGTGTCATGAAAGAAAGGGGTCTTGTTGTAATAATTGATAAGTAAGTATCTTAAGCCATCCAAGCAATTAGCTGTTGCTAGTGGTAGAGCAAATAGGGTTTAATGTCGTATTTACAGTAAGGTGAGGTAAGGAGCTCAAGACTGAACACAATACTCCAAATGTGGGCTCAACACTAACATGTACAATGAAATTATAACATCCTTAGACTTGTTTTCAAAATTACTATAAATACAACATAAAATCCCACTTCCCCTACCACTAGCAACAGCACACTGCTTGGATGGCTTAAGGGACTGATCAACCATTACACCAAGATTCCTTTCTTTCATGATACTGTTATAATTCAAAATATGATAACCCAAACATCTTGCAAATATTATAATTAAAACCCAGCTGCCATTTATTTGCCCAACTCACCAAATGCTCTAACTCCATTTGTAAATCAGCAACATCCTCTTCACAGCTAGCAACACCTAAGACCTTAATATCATCTGCAAACGTAAGTACTTTATTGACCCTTCCTTCATCTATGCCACTGATGTAAATCAAAATGAGCAAAGATCCTATGACTTAGCCCTGGGGTACCCCACTTGTGACATAAACTCAGTATGACTGAACTCCATTTATAACAACCCTCTGCTTAAAATTTTCCATCCAGCACTCTTCTATCCAATTAGTTAACTTATCTTCCACACCTATAGAGATAATTTTTACAAGCCTTTTATCTGTCACCTTGTCAAATGGTTTCTGAAAATACAGATACACCAAATCTATACTGTTGCGTCAGCGAGGTCATGTGACTAGTATCACGCCACGTCCGTCTCGAACCTTCATGAATTGTCGGGAGATTACTAGATATAGGGTAGTCTGGTATATATAAGATGGTCACAAAGTGACGAAAACAATGTGTGTGTGTAGGTAGTGAGTAATTGAACTGCAGTCAGAAAGTATTGTTGAAGTTCGTTGTTATAACGTTTGTTATAGAGCGACTGTTGAAGTTGAGTGTATCGTAAAGTTGTATTCGGAAAGAATAAACCAGTTTTATTTAAGAAAGGACTTGTGTCGCTAAAAGTTTCGTTGGAACGAATTTACGGAAAATTAATTAACGAACGAACGGAGACGTAACAATATTATATGTTTCGACAGAGCATTTGCCTGTTTTCTTCAATGCTTTGTCAAAATAGGTAGTAAAAATAAATTATTTCATTATGCTTACAAATCGTTGTGTCTTATATATACAAGTCTCCTAGTGTAATGTGCTTCTCTACAAAAATAATACAGTCTGTTCGTTTATTTGCAGCATTTATTTATTCAACCACGCTGACAGATCTTCCTTTTCAACTCCTGCAGTTTTCACTGCTTTAGCTTGCACGTTTGGTGCTTGCTCTTTGAGCTTAGCCATGTTGAAATACTTCAAATAGTTTCTCCTTTCTTAAACTTAAAAAAAAGGAGACAAATTTGAAAATTTCCACTTTTGACACCAAACTGTTACGTTGGTCCAATTAAAAAAATGATGAACTGTCCGTGTACTGATCTGAATAAATGGTTTATTAGCCACTTGTACAAAATATTTCACTTTCTCAAACAATACCAGATTCAGTCCTAACTATACAGTTTTAGGCTAAACAATCAAACTGGTTTTCTGATACCGGACTCAGGCCTAACTATACAGTTTCTAAGCTACGAAAGACACAGGGACACAGTTCGGCGGCCATAGTGACAACGTTTATTTTG
>NW_013673491.1:28735-34438 GCF_000517525.1 Limulus polyphemus
AATAAACCAGTTTTATTTAAGATAGGACTTGTGTCGCTAAAGTTTCGTTGGAACGAATTTACGGAAAATTAAGTAACGAACGGAGACGTAACAATACCTTTCCGGGTAAGTTACCCTCATCTACATAAGCAGTAGCCTTTTCCAAGAATGCCAAAAGATTTTTAAGGCAAGAGTTTCCCTTAGCGAAAACATGTTGACTATCCAATAAAATCCTAAATTTTGTTAAACGACTTAAAGCATCTTTTATCAGAATTTCTAAACTTTTTACCACAACTTATGTAAAACTAATAGTAATAGTAATACTAATAGGCCTATAATTACTGGGTGATAATATAGTGTAACTGGTGATTATTAGCTTCAATGCTCTGTTATCATAATGATTCCATAAAGTTAACTTAAAGTTAGAAAACATAACAAAGTGATTTGAAGGCATAAAGATGAGTATTTAACATTTTATGCATATTCACCATACCTCGTCAAAAGCCACGTGACGTTTACTCGTCAAAATAAACTAGGTCAATATGGTCGCCGAACCGTGTCTCTGCTGACGTTAGAAACCGAGGGTTTATTAATATTTTAGGGAAGTGTAAAAAGATTGTTTGTTTGTTTGAAGTTAAGCACAAAGCTACATAATGGGCTATCTGTGCTCTGCCCACCACGGGTATCGAAACTCGGATTCTAGCGTTGTAAGTCCGCAAATATGCCGCTGTGCCACTGGGGGGCGTGTAAAACGAAGAGAAAAAAGTCTATACCGTTATGGAAGGAAAAAGAAAAATAAGTGAAATAGCGACAAACGAAGACAGGTGATTTTTACATTTCTTAATACGATATTTTTAAAGATTTATTATTCTACAACGTTGCTGTATCCAGAAAAAATCTCAAGATCCTAATAAAAAATGGCGATTACCCACAAAGACAAGATGATTATATAAAAAACGTTGTGTACAGAGATATATTTCGTTTATAATCGTTCCATGTTTTTACATTTATTTACTTTAAAACCTAAATACATGTTCTATTCCATGTTCTACTTAGTAGGTTTTTGTTTAATTCAAGTCCAACTATATAGTACAACATTATTTAAAGGATTTATTTATATCCTTCACATACATATAGTATTCTACTCGGTAATGCTGCATATGTGAGAAAAAAAATATATGGGCTTTGGCTCATGTGACACAGCACAATCTTCGTATGCGGAAGGGTCGAGGATTCAATTCCTTCTACATCTCCCCCCCCCCTAAACAATGTTTCAGTTGTCAAATAATTTTATTGCATACATCATACGCGAAGCACGAGTTTATCCCATGGTAGTTGGATAACAATATTTACATCTAACGACGTACCGCCTTATAACAATAACCCCTGAATATTATCAAAGATGATTGTTTCTTGTTACTGAAAAAAAAACTTGTGTACTCGTAATATATTTCAAAATTTAATCTTCCTAATAGTTTAACGTAATTATAGTTTCGTTGCTGTGGCAACATGACATTTGTATGGAATTAAATTTAAACTTTCATATAGCGCATCAAGAGCCAACCGCTCAATAATTTCGTAAGTTCGTATTCGCATACTTTAAAATGTGTGCATAAAAACTTTAGTTATCAAAATTACATTTTCTTCATGTCCACATTCCGCGTAACTAGAAATCAATTTTACCTATTTTTGAAAACCTATGTTTACCAAATTTCACGCATTATTCCTTCAATAACCATATTTCTTTTTCATTTATTTTGTAAAATGTGTTTCAAGCTTCTACCGTAATACATAGTGTTTTAATTTATACTGCACAAAGAAACTTTGTGTTAGAAGAGCGAAACGTTTGAAGAAATATACAAAAATAAATAGATTTTCTTCTATAAATATTATCCATTTTATAGAGCCAACCAGTGGCACAACGGTAAGCTTGAGGGGTTGTAACACTAAAATTCTGAGTTCGATATCCCACTGTGGATATAGAGTCCATAGCTCATTGTGTAACTTTGCGTTTATACAAAAACAAACAAATAGGCCATTAAATGGGACTTCAAACAAACAAAAAATCCGGTATAAAAGACAAAAGAGGAGTCAGTTTTAGAAGAAATAGTTTAATTCGGTGAGCCATATCTTTCAAATGTACAGTCAGAAACCATAAGTTTTGATCAATATCGTGTTGATTGAGCTACTGAAAATGTTTTCCTAGTTTCTATAGCAACTGTTGTAGTGAGTCATTTAATGAGTATTAGACAAAAATAGCTTAGCAGGAAATAATATGGAACTATTCGTATTAACATATTTGTCGGTGTCCCTTTTCAAACGAAAGCTAAATGGATTTCTGGTGTTACTTATGCCAAACAACCAGTCATTAACCCTGAAATTAACGTTTTTTACTGCAGTCGATGTTAAGCGCCAATAGGAGGGGTATAAAGTGGAGTTGTTTAAACCACTAAGTAGCTTTTTGAGAGGTTATTATTTCTAAAATTGCAGAGATAAAAACCATTAGCTTTAACTTCTTTTTTTTTCCAACGGAAAAAAAGGTATTTTGGTTTTGTGTCCTAACAAAACATTTAAGATATCCCATTTGAACAAGATAGTTGCTTGTTATCGTCGGAAAATAAACAGAAAAGGACTACAAATCTCCTGAGCAAATGGAGGCATCAGCAAAAAGAAAACCACGTATAAAAATTCTACAAATAATTCATGTTCCTGTAGTTTATTATTACTTGCTTCTTTTGGTCTAAACTAGGTAAAAACAGTGGAACAAGAGGTAAAGGAGTACATTTTAGGACATTTTATTTCATTAAGGGCAAACTCTACATCATTATACCGCTTGAAAGTATTATTTCCTTTTACAATATTGTTACGACAGCAGAAGTCACGTGACCCTGGTAACACGTCATGAGATTCTCGAAGGATATTGACTTTTCCTGGCAACTCTAGTCTGTTCTAGGCGTCCTCTTTTTTTGTATATAAGCCCGGCAAATAAAGCGGAGATATAATTGCGGATAGATAGAGGGATTGAAGATAGAGATAATCGAGTCAAGCGAGCAGTAGGCATCGTAAATAAAGTGTGTGAATTATAGTGTGTGTTTACAAAAGTAGTTAAGTTTAAAGTAACTATAGAAATTAAGTGTATTACAAAGTTTGTAACGAGAAAGAATCAACTAGTTTTAATTAAGAAAGGGCTTGTATTGCTGAAGTTTCTCGGAAAGGATTTTTACGGGAGATAAACAAACGAACAGAGACGTAACAATATATATAGTTTTGATATACAGTTTCCCATCATGACAAGCGTGTTCAGACTTGTCAACCATGAAGCACCGGTTTCTGTGTTTAAAATATTTTGACTACTAGTTAACAAACAAAAATAAATAACCCATATTCACAGAGCTGCTATTCATTCTAATGGAACAATAGTAGAATAGTATGTTTATTGATACGATAAACAGTGATAAAGGCTGGAACAACGTGTAGAATATTTAACCCTCAAATGATCGACTTGTTTACATTCTGTTTAATATCATTGGGTTCACGTAATGCAGTGTATTGAGTATTTTGTTTTTGTCTTTCACAACATTCATTTTAAAAAAATGACCAAAACATTGGGTCATATCTTTCATATTCTATAACCCCAAAATAATTAGTTACAATATTTAATTCTAGGGTTAAGTATTAAAAAAAAAGAGGAGAACTAAAATTAGGAATAATCATTAATATCAGTAAAGTAGTTTATATTCGACCAACTCGAATTTATATAAATTTATATTATTTAAAACACCCTTGATGTATCAACGATATGAAATTATTTAATTATGCATTGATAGGACTAACAAGTTTGTGACATAGTTTATGGTCAGGTTTTGTCATATTTTAATAGATTGAACACAAGAAGTAATTAGCCCTGACCCAAAGTTTTAACTCTCACCATGTTAGCCACGATGGCTTTAAACATCGCTCCTCTACAATTAAAAACAATATTACATAAGCTATTAAATTGTTGTTGTTTATTAATTCTATTAATATAATATATTATTGTTCTAGTACAAGTCAATATACGTGGCCTCTGACTCTGCAATTCGACAAGTCAGTTTAGTGATGTGTAGAAGCCGTTATCCAAACTGTCTTCAGTGTGTTCGAGATCCGAATTGTGGCTGGGACAAGGATCAACATATGTGCAAGCCTTATGTTAGAGGGTAAGATTTTATTTATGACGTCTCGTGCGACTGTAATTTGGTATTATAACTTTATATTAAAAGAAAAATAGATTTCTTGTTCAATTGTATACTGAATTAGTGAGATGCTAGTTTTTAGTTTGCTTTTGTACTTTGTTGTTTTTTTATCAAAGCCATATCGATCGTTGGTGGCGCCCTGGGCAAGATATGACTTCTGCGCCATTCCTTAAAAAAAATAAATAATAATAATCTATCATTGCCTTCAAAGATACAAACTCGCGTCCCCTAGGTGTCGGCAATTTTTACAGGCTTACCGCTCGCACCACCCTTGGTACGGTCCTGTTTCTTGTTTTTGAACGTTATCAGCGGTAATTAGACAATAAGTAGTAGAAGAGTAACAAGTATTTAAACTATACACCGTGTAAAATAGCCCTAAACACTAGATGTATTTCCTGAGGGTCTTCGAAAGTGTTCCGTTTCAAGAGTAAATAAATCCAAAATTAAGTAAGAGTAACAACTATTTTTATTTCTTGCTTTTGAAGTTCATATGTCATGCTGTGTTGTTGCCTACAAAGTGCATAATTCATGACATCCGCACGTTTTACTGACGTCACGACAGTACAAACTGCAACGTTAAGCATCCTTTATGTGACGTCATTTTAAATGTCGACTGACTGACAGACAACACACTGCTGGATGGTGGTGCGAGTAGTTAAAACAGGTGGCCCCTAAAAATGGCCTTCGGCTCCCTTTCGGCAAAATTAATAAGATGACATTGAGCTTGCAATAGTTAGCACCGCCTAAAGAAGCCCTAAAGATTAATAAGACGAAATAAGACCTGTTATGGTTAGCACTACCTAAACTAACCCCCAATAACAGGTGATACAGCATTCGTCTTTCTATAATTAGCACCGCTTAAAGTAGTCCCAAAAATTAATCAGATCACATAATAAATGATATAGTTAGTACCGCCTAAAGTAGCTTCTTCCCTTTTATTATTAAGTGTCTTTGTATTTCTTTTTGATGAAGTTGTTACCACAGCGGAGGTCGCGTGACGCTGGGAGCATGCGCGCTGGAGTTTCTGGAAGGATCATGAATTATCGGGGAGGCCCGAGACTGTTCGAGGCGCCCTCATTTTTTGTATATAAGCCTGGCGAGAAAAACCAGCGCGATTGCAGAGATATAGATTGAAAAGATAGATAATTGAGTCAAGCGAACAGTAGGCACAGTAAGTAAAATGTGTGAATCACTGTGATTTATAGCGTGCGTTATAAAGGTTGTTCAGTTTAAAGTGACTGTGGAAATTCTGTATATTACTAAAAGTCGTATCGAGAAAGAATAAACTGGTTTAATCAAGAAAGGACTTGTATCGCTGAAGTTCCTCGGAAATAATTTCTACTGGAAATTGACAAACAAGCGGAAACGTAACGAAGTATTACCTAATATATTTTGCTTGACAATTCGATAACTGAGTTGTTTTTATTATTCTTGATGTACTCGCCATATTAAAATGAACTGAAATAAGCACAAGAAATTCCTTTAAATCTAC